>NW_027288240.1:0-92193 GCF_047511675.1 Marmota flaviventris
TAGCTGGGTTCTGCAGCTTATCAGGTACCCGGTTTCCAACTCCCCTACCTCCAGCTGTGATAACTCAAGATTTTTCACACAAGCTTTTGGGGGGTGTAGCTATCAATGAGGAACAGCAACTGTACACACACCTGGTTTCCAATTCAGAGACTAAGAGTAGGGAGGCTCCAGGTAGAAGCTCAAGCCCTCTCCCGCTGGCTACCTCCACCACCCTGAGCAAAGAGACTCAAGCTAGGAATAGAAAACTCCACCTAATGTAAGAAAAGAAAACAGAGTTCTGAGAGCCTTTTTTTCTTTCTTATTTTTCTTTTCTTGCTCTTCTCATCCATTCTCCTCTACCCTTTCCCCTCTGGTCCTCACAACCTCAACATATATGAAACCAAGAACTCTCCATGAAATTGGACTTTAAGAACTGAATCACTAGAATTCTATAATTTAGAGGAATTGCATAGGCCCCACCTCACCACCTCTTTATTTACTCTTATTTTCTTTCTCCCTCTCTTTCTTTCTTTCCTTGTTATTTTTCTTCTTTTTTCTTTCTCCCTCTATCCCACTTTCAGCCTCCTAACTTTTACTATTTATACATTGGGTAATTTTATGAATACAGATAAGCAGTTTGAATTTATACCTTCTTCCATGAATCTGCCGTCTAGTCATTAGAGTTGTCCTCCAAAGTTGCTAAGTTAGGTTAATCACATACCCTCATTCCTTTCCCCCTTAACATAGAATCCTACCCCTGACCCTCAGTTCTCTATACACCACCAGAAATGGTATGCCTTTTATGAAATTAATGACTATATTCTAAATAATAATTGAAGCCAACACCTGTAGATACAGAGTCTAAATATAAATGTATTTATAATGGTTAGGTTTAGGCTTCGGGTTAAGGTTAGATTTAGAGTTAGATTTTGATCTATGGTTAGGGTTAGGGCTAAGGGTAGGGCAAGGGTTAAGACTAATGTTTGGGTTAGGTGTAGGATTATGGTAAGGGATAGGGTTAGAACTAGTGATAGGGCTAGTATGAGAGTTAGAGTTACTCTTAGAGATAGGATTAGGGTTAGGGTTAGGGTTAGGGATAGGGCTAAATTAGGGCTAGTGTTAGTGTTAGGTTTAGGCCTTGGGTTAGGGTTGTAGTTAGGATTACATTTAGTGTAAGGTATTGGGTTATAGCTAGTTTGAGGACTAGGGCAAGGGTTATTATTAGGGTTAGGTCTAGGATTAGGTTTATGGTTATGATTAAAGTTAGGTTTAGGGCCAGGATGAGGGCTAATGTTTGTGTTAGGATTAGGGCTAGTATTAGGGCTAGGGCTAATGTCAGGTCTAGTGTTACAGTTAGGAATAGATTTAGTGTTAGGTTAGGTGTATACTAAGGGTCAGATTTAGAACTAGGGCTATTATTAGGGTCAGGATCAAGGTGAGGGTTTGGGTTAGGTTAGGGTTTATGTTTAGGGCTTGAATTAACATTAGGGATTCGAGTTAAGGTAATGAAAGAGTTAGGTTTAGGGTTTAGGTGTGGTTTAGTGTAATGGATAGGGTTATGGTTAGGCCTAGGGTTAGTATCAGTGTTATCATTAGGGTAATGGATAGGGTTAGACCTAAGTTTAGGGGTAGGGTTATGTATATGTCTAGGGCTTTGGTTTGTGTTAGTTTAGGTTGTAGGTGTGGTTTAGAGTAATAGATAGGATTAGGGTTAGGCCTAGGTTTAGCATAATGAACTCATTAGGGTAATGGATAGGGTTAGACCTAAGATTAGGGTACGGTTATGTATTGGATTAGGGCTTTTCGTGGGTTAGGGTTACATTTACGTTTAGGGTTAAAGCTAGGTTTAGTCCCTGAGGATGTGCCTCAAGAAGTAGCGTGCTCGCCTGCCATGTGCAGGGCGCTGGGTTTGATTCTCATCACCACATACCAATAAAATAAAGATGTTGTGTCCACCGAAAACTAAAAAATACATATTTAAAAAAACTAGGTTTAGGACTTGGATTGAGCCTAGGTTTTGTGTTAGGTTAGGGCTAGGGTTAAGGCTACGGCTAATGTACAAAGCAGCATTATGATTAGAGTAGGGTCAGGGATAGGGCTATGTCAAGTGTTAGGTTTAAATTTGCAGTTATGATGGTGTTTAGAGCTAGATTTAATGTTAGGGTCAGAGTCAGAGTCCAGATTAGTTTTCAGGTCAGGGTCAGGACTAGAATTAGAGATAGGATTAGGGCTAGGTGTAGGGTTATGGTTATGATTTGGTTTTGCTTTAGGGCTAGGGGTAGAGTTAGCACTAGTGTTAGTGTGAGGTTTAGTCTTAGGTTTAGGCTTAGATTAGGAGTTTTGTTTAGATCTAGGCTTTGAACTAGGGGTAAGGGTAGGGCTAGGATTAGGGCTAAGTTTAGGGCTAGGTATTGGGTGATGGTAAGGGATAGGGTTAGAAATAGGTATAAGGCTAGGGTGAGAGTTTGAGTTAGTCTTAGGGCTAGGGTTAGGGTTGGGTTAGGGATAGGGCTAAATTAGGGCTGGGATTAAAAATATGGTTAGTGTTAGGGTTAGGCCTAGGTTGAGGGCTAGGGTTAGTGTTAATGTTAGGGTTAGGGTTAGGTTTAGGTTAAGGGATGGGATTATAGCTACTTTTAGCACTAGGGTGAGGATTAGAGTTAGGGTTTGGTTATGGTTACATTTATGATTAAGACGAGGTTTATAGCTAGAATGTGGGCTACGGTTTTTAGTAGGATTAGGGCCAGGATTAGAGCGAGGGCTAATGTCAGGTCTAGGGTTACAGTTAGGGAGAGTTTTAGGGTTAGGCTTATAGCTAGGTCTATTGTAAGGGTCAGGTTTCTTGTTAGGGTCAGGTTTAGAGCTATGGGTATTATTGGGGTAAGAGTCAGGATAGGGTTTTTATTAGATTAAGGTTTAGGGTTAAGGCTCAAGTTATCATTATGGTTAGGGATAGGTTAATGATAGTTTTAGGTTTAGAGTTGAGGTTAGGTGTAGGGTAATGGATAGGGTTAGGGTTAAGTATAGGATTAGGGTTCAGTCTATGGTTAGCATAAGGGTTAGGGTTATCATTAGGGTAATGTGGTAGGGCTAGTGTTATGCTTAGGATTAGGTCTAGGGTTAGGCCTAGGTTTGGGGTTAGGGCTAAGTTTAGGGTTATGGTTAGCTTTAGTGTTAAAGCTAGGGTAGGGCTTAGGTTAGGGCTAGGTATTGCAATAGGTTAAGGCTATGGCAAATGTAAGAACTTTGTTATGATTGGGGCTAATTTTAGAGTTAAAGATAGAGCTAAGAATAGTTTTATGGTTAGGTTTAGGGTTATGGTGATGTTTACAGATAGGGTTAGTGTTAATGTCAGGGTCAGTTTTCAGTTTAGGGTATGGTTAATGGGAAAGCCAGAATTAGGACAAGGTTTAAAACTAGTGGAAGGGTTATTTTTGGGCTTTAGGCTAAGGGTTATTATTAGGGCTAGAGCTAAGTTTTTCTTTAGGTCTAGGGCTAGAATTATGGAAAGTTTAGGATTAGGTTTAGGTCTAGGGCTAGTGTTAAGGTTAGGATTAGATATAAGGTTACCAATAGGGCTAATGTTAGGGTTTGGTTTAGGGTTAGGTTCAGGTTTAGACCTATGATTAGTGTTAGGGTCAGAATAAGGGTCAGAGTTAGGGTTAGGGTTTGGGTTATGGTTAGAGCTAGAATGAGGGCTAGGGTTAGGACAACTGATAGGGTTAGGATTTTGGTTAGGTTGAGGAATAGAATTAGGATTAGGATTAGAATTAGCATTAGGTTTAGGGTTTGGCATAGGGTAAGGGATAGGGTTAGAGCTAGGTTTAGGACTAGGGTTAGGGTTAAAGCTAGGTTTAGGGCTCAGATTAGGGCTAGTTTTGTGTTAGGGTTATGGCTAGGGTTAGAGCAATGAATATTGTAAGAACTATGTATTATAGGGTTAGTTTTAGGGTTATGTTTAGGGGTTAAATCTCTAGTGTTAGGATTATGTTTAAGGTTAGGGTTAAATATAGAGCTAGTGTTAGTGTTAGGTTAATAGTTAGGGTCAGGTTTAGTTTTAGGGTTAGGGTTAGGACTCGAATTAAGGCTAGGTTTACTGTAAGGGTTCGGTTTAAGGTTAGGGTGGTGTTTAGAGCTAGGGTGAGTGTTAGGATATGAGTCAGAGTTAGGGATAGTATTAAGGTTAAGATTAGGGCTCGGATAAGGGCTAGGGTAAGGTCAAGGTGTAGTGTTAAGACTTGGTTAAAGTTAAGGTTTAGGGTTAGGGCTCTTGCTCGGTTTTGTTTTACTGCAAGGGTTAGTGTTATTGCTAGTTTTATGGTTAGCATTCGGGCTAGGGCCAGTGTTAATGTTAGGCTTAGGCTTAGGATTAGGGTTAGATTTAGAGTTAAGGTTAGATCTAGGGCTAGGACTAGGAATACGGATTTGGCAATGGTTATGGCTAGGTTTAGGGCTAGGTTTAGGATTACAGTAATGGATAGTGTTAGAAAAAGGGATAGGGCTACTGTGAGAGTTAGAGTTAGTCTTAGGGCTAGGGTTAGGTTAGGGTTAGGGGTAGGGTTAAATTAGGGCTAGGATTAGGGCTAGGATTTGTGTTTACCTTAGGCCTAGAGTTAGGGTTAGGGTTAGGTTTAAGTTTAGGATAAGGAATGGCATTATAGCTAGGTTTAGAGATAAGGTGAATGTTAGAATTAGGGTTAGGGCAATGGTTAGGGTTAGGGTAATGATTAAAGCTAGGTTTGGGGCTAGGATGAGGGCTATATTTTATTTTAGTGTTAGGGCTAGGATTAGGCCTAAGGCTAATATCAGATTTAGGGTTACAGTTAAAGATACTTTTAGGGTTAGGTTTATGCCTACCTATAATGAAAGGGTTAGGTTTAGCTTTAGGGTCAGGTTTAGATCTAGGGTAAGGTCTGGGTTAGAAGTTTGGGATAGGTTAACGTTTAAAGTTAGGGCTGGAATTGGCATCATGGTTAGTGTTAGTGTAATTATAATATGAGGTTTAGGGTTTAGGTTTGATTTAGAATAATGCATAGGTTTAGGATTTGGGATAGGGTTAGGTTTAGGCCTAGGGTTATGGTTATGGCAATGATAGGTTTAGAGATATGTTTAGGGCTAGGGTAATGGTTTTGATTAGGGTTAGCATTAGCATTATGTTTAGGGTCAAAGCTCGAGTTAGGGCTTGGTTTAGGGCTAGGTTTTGGGTTAAGTTAGTGCTAGGGTTAGGGGCAAGGTGAATGTTAGTATCAGGGTTACAATTAAGGTTAAATTTATGGTTAGGGTTAGTGGTAGGTCTAGTTTTAGATTTAGGGTAAGGGTTAGTGTGATGTTTAGGATAGGGTTAGTATTATGGTCAAGTCAGGGTCAGTGTTAGTTCTAGCTTTCAGCTTAAAACTAGAATTAGAGCTAAGGTTAGGGTTAGAGTTAAGGGTTGGTTTAGGTTAAGGGTTAGAGTTAGGGTTATGGCTCAGTTTTGTTTTAGGTCTAGGGTTAAAGTTAGATTTAGAGTTATGGTTAGGGTTAGGCTTAGGGTTAGGGTTTGATTTAGAGTTAAAATTAGATCTAGGTTAGGGCTAGAGCTAATGATAGGGCTAGTATTAGGGCTGGGTTTAGAGCTAGAATTAGAGTTCCAGTAAGGGATAGGGTTAGAACTAGGGATGGGGCTAGGGTGAGAGTTAGAGATAGTTGTAGGGCTAGGGTTTGAGCTAGGGTTATGAATAGGACTAAATTAGTGCTATTATTAGGGCTAGGGTTAGATCCTGGGTTAGGCCTAAAGTTAGGTTTAGGGTTAGGATTAAAGCTAGGTTTAGGCTTGGGGTTTGTGTTAGCTTTAGGGCTAGGATTACGGCTATGGCTAATGTCATGTCTAAGCTTATGGTTGGGGATAGTTTTAGGATTAGTGTTTATGGCTAGGTCTATTGTAAGGGTTAGGTTTAGTGTAAAAGTCATCCTTAGAGCTAGGAGATTTATTAGGTTCAGGGTCAGTGTTAGAGTTTGTTTGAGGTTAGGTTTTAGGGTTAGGGCTTGAATTAGCACTAGGGTGTGGGTTAGGGTAATGATAGGGTTTTGTTTAGAGTTAGCATTAGGTTTAGGGTAATTGATAGTGTTAGGGTTAGCAACAGGTTTAAGGTTAGGCCTAGGGTTCACATTAAGGTAAGGGTTATGGTTAGTATAATGGATAGGATTAGAGTTAAGTTTAGGGCTAGGTTTATGGTTAAGAAGAGGTCTTGAATAAGGGTTAGGGTTAGGGTTAAAACTAGGGTTAGGCTTAGGTTTATGTTTAGCATAAGGGTTCGGTTTTCATCTATGATTAGGGCTAGGGTGAGGGTTAGGTTTAGGGTTACTTCTAGGGATAAGATTATAGTACTCATAGGGTTAGGGTTAGGATTAGGGCTAGGGACTTCATTAGGGATAGGGTTAGGTTTAGGGTAATGTATACAATTAGATGTAGATTTAGGGCTATGTTTAAAGTTAGACTGAAGTTTAGGCTTAGAGTTAGGGCTATGGTTATGTTTAGGTTTATAGTAAGGGTTAGGGTTTGAGCTAGGGTTAGGTCTATGGCAAGTGTGAGATTTAAGGTTAGGTCTAGGTTTAGTTTTCCAGTTAGTCTTAGGTTTAGCATTAAGCCTAGGATTATCAATAAGGTTAGGTTTAGGTTTAGAGTAATGAGTAGGTTTAGAGCTAGGTGTAGGGCTAGGGTTAAGTTTAGAATTAGGGATAGGGTTAGGGTTAGATTGAGGGATAGGTTTAGGTTTATGTTTAGAGAAATGTTTAGGCTTTGAGCTAGGATTAGGACTAAGGCGAGGGTTAGGTTAGGGTTACTGCTAGGGTTAGGGTTAGGGTTAGGTTTATGCTTAAGGCTTGATTTAGGCCTAGGACTATCTCTAACTTTTGTGTTAAGTTTAGGGCTAGGGTTAGGGCTATGGGTAATGTAAGAGATAGGGTTATGTTCAGGGCTAGCTGTAGCGTTAGGGTTATGGCTAGGTCTAGTGTTCAGTTGAGATAAGCGCTAGGGTTACTCTTAGTGTTCGGTTTAAGGTGAGGGCTGTGTTTAGAGCTAGGGTGACTTTTAGGATATCAGTCAGGTCAGGGTTTGCTTTAAGGTTAGGGTTATGACTTGAATTAGGGCTAGGGTTACTCTTAGGGTTTGGTTTAAGTTTAGCGTGGTCTTTAGAGCTAGGGTCAGTCTTAGGATATGAGTCAGGGTCAGGGTAAGTTTTAAGGTTAGGTTTAGGACTCGAATTAGGGCTAGAGTTATGTCTAGGTATAGTGTTAGGGTTTGGTTTAAGTTAAAGTTTAGTGTTAGGGCTGTTGCTCAGTTTAGTTTTAGTCCTAGGTTTAGGGTTTGGGCTAGATATAAGATTAGCATTAGGGTTAGGGCTAGTGTTAGTGTTAGGCTTAGGATTAGATTTGGATTTAGTGTTAGATCTAGGATTAGGGCTAGGTCTCACTATAGGGCAAGGGTTAGGGTTAGGGTTATGGTTACGGTAACAGATAGGGTTAGAAGTAGGGCTAAGGCTAGGGTGAGAATTAGAGTTAGTCTTAGGGCTAGGGTTTTGGTTAGTTTTATGGATAGGGCTAAGTTAGGGCTAGGATTAGGGCTAGGGTTAGTGTTCAGCTTTGGCCTAGTGTTAGGGCTGGGGTTATAGTTAATTTTAGGGTAAGTTGTGGTGTTATAGCTAGGTTTACAGGCGGGGTGAGGGATAGAATTAGGGTTAGGGCTAGGGTTAGGGTTAGGGTTATGATTAAGGCTAGGTTAAGGGCTAGGATGAGGGCTAGGGTTTGTTGTAGGTTTAGGTCTAGAATTAGGGCTAGGGATGATGTCAGTTTGGAGTATATTTAGGGTTAGGTTTGTGTCAATGCCTAGTGTAAGTGTTAGGCTTTGGGTAAGGGTCAGGTTTAGAGTTAGGTGTATTTTTAGGGTCAGGATCAGTGTTAGGGTTTTTTTTAGGTTAAGTTTTAGGGATAGGGCTCAAATGAGCACTAGAGTTAGTGTTAGAGTTATGGTAATTGATTGGGTTAGGTTTAGGTTTCAGGGTAGGTTTAGGGTTTGGAGAGCTTTAGGGTTAGCAAAAGGGTTAGGGTTATGCCTAGGGTTAGCATTAGGATTAGGGTTATCATATGGATAATATATAGGGTTAGATCTATGGTTATGGCTAGGGTTAGGTTAGGATTAGTGCTAGAGTTAGGTTAGGTTTTGGATTAGAGCTATTAAACCTAGCTTAGGGTTAGGGTTATATTTAGGGTAAAGTTTAGGTTTTGAGCTAGGGTTGGGTCTAGGACAAGGGTTAGGTTTAGTGTTATGGTCAGGGTTAGGTTTAGGGTTAGGGCTAGGGTTTTCATTAGGGTTAGGATTATTTTTAGGGTAATAGATTGGGTTAGATGTAGGGTTAGCTTTATTGTTAAGGTTGGGTTTAGGTTTAAGTTTAGTTTTAGGGCTAGGTTTACTGTTGATTTTAGGGTAAGAGTTAGGGTTTGAGTTAGGGTTAAGACTATGGCAAGGTTTAGGTTTAGGATTAGGTCTAGGGTTAGGTTTATGGTTAGGGTTAGGGTTTCAGTTAGGGTTATGGATAGGGTTATCATTAGGGTTAGGGTTAGAGTTAGGGTAATGGCTAAAGTTAAAGCTAGTGTTAGGTCTAGGGTTAAGGTTAGAATTACAGCTACGGTTAGGGTTATGGTTAGGGATTGTGCTAGGGTTATGTTTTGGCTAAGGGTCAGGCTTTGAGCTAGGGTTCGGACTAAGGTGAGGGTTAGGGTTAGGGTTAGGACTAAGGCTAGGGTTATGCTTAGGGTAGGTTTAGGCCTCTATTAGGGTTAGGGTTATTGAAGTTTTGTGTTAGGTTTAGGCCTAGGGTTAGTGCTATGTGTAATGTAAGTTCTAGGGTTCTGATTAGAGCTAGTTTTAGGGTTAGGATTAATGCTAGGTCTAGTGTTAGGTTTAGGTTTGGATTTAAGGTCAGGTTTAGAGCTAGGTTTAATGTTAGTTTCAGGGCCAGTGTTCAGGTTAAAGTTAGGGTCAGGGTAAAATCCAGAATAGTACTAAGGTTAGGTCTAGTGGCAGGGTTAGTGTTTGGTTTAGGTTAAGGTTTATCCTTAGGGCTAGCACTAAGTTTTTGTTTAGGTCAGGGGCTCGAGTAATAGCTAAATTTAGGATTAGGTTTAGGTATGGGGCTAGTGTTAGGTTTAGGTTTAGGTATAAGTTTACTGGTAGGGCTAGTTTCAGGTTTCGGTTTCTGTTTAGGGTCAAATTTAGACCTATAATTAATGTTAGGGTCAGAATAAGGGTGAAGGTTAGGGTGAGGTTTGGGGTTAGCATTAGATCTAGAATGAGGGCTGGTGTTAGGACTAGTAATAGGGTTATTGTTTGGGTTTGGCTAAGGATTCGGATTAGGACTAGAGTTAGCATTATGAATAGGGTTTGGCTTAGGGTAATGGATAGAATTAGAGCTAGGGTTAGGGCTAGGATTAGAGTTAGGTTTAGGGCTAGTTTTAGGGTTAGGTTTAGCGTTAAATCTGGTGTTAGGGTTAGGGTTAGGGTTTGGCTAAGGCCAATGTAAGAACTAGGGTTATGATTATGGTTAGTTTTAGGGTTATGGTTTCGGCTAGGTCTAGTGTTAGCATTAGTTTTAGGGTTAGGGTGATATTTAGAGCTAGGGTTTGTGAATGAGGGTTAGTTTTAGGCCTAGGACTTGAATTAGAGCTCGGGTTATGGCTAGTTATGGGTTAGGGTTTGGTTTAAGTTAAGATTTAGGGTTAGAACAATGGCTAGGTTTTATTTTAGGGCTAGAGCTTGGATTAGGGCTAGTTTTAGGATTAGCAATAATGTTAGAGCTAGTTGTAGAATGAGGTTTAGGCTTAAGATTAGGGTTAGATTTAGAGTTATGGTTAGATCTAGGGTTAGAGCTATGGCTAGCGTTAGGGCTCAGGTTAGGGCTATTGTGAGGGTTAAGGTAACGAATAGGGTTATAAATAGAAATAGGGATAGGGTGTGAGTTAGAGTTAGTCATAGGCCTAGGGTTAGGGGTAGGGTTAAGTTTAGGGTTCAAATAGGGCTAGGATTAGTGCTATGATTAGTGTTAGGGTTAGGCCTATGGTTAGGGCTAGGGTTAGAGTTAGTTTTAGGGGAAGGGATGAGGTTGTATAGCTAGGTTCAGTGCTAGGGCGAGGGTTATATTTAGGGATAAGGATAGAGTGAGGGTTTCGTTTAGGATTAAGTAGGTTTAGGGCTCGGATGAGGGCTAGGGTTTGCGTTAGGGTTAGGGCTAGTATTAGGGCTAGGGATAATGTCAGGTCTAGGGTTATGGTTAAGGATAGTGATAGGGATAGGTTTATGGCTAGGTCTAGTGTAAGGATTAGGTTTAGTGTAGGGCTCAGGTATAGAGCTAGTTTATTATTAGGGTCAAAGTATGAGTTAGGGTTTGGTTTGGGTTAAGGCTTACAGTTAGGGCTCAAAATAGCATTAGAGTTAGGGTTGGGGTTAGGGTAATGGATAGAGTTAGGTTTACAGTTCAGGTTAGGTTTAGAGTAATATATAGGATTAGTGTTAGGGATAGGGTTAGGGTTAGGCCGAGGGTTAGCATTTGGTTTAAGCTAACCAAATGAATAGGTTTAGTGCTAGTGTTAGGGCTTAGGAAAAAGTTAGGATTAGGACTAGGATTTGGGTTACTCCTAGGCTTAGTGTTAGGGTTCGGTTTAGGGTAAGTGTTAGGGTTTGAGCTAGGTTTAGGGCTAGGGCAAGGGTTATGGTTAGAATCAGGGTTACAATTAGGGCTACAGTTAGGGTTAGGGTTAGGGATAGGGTTAGCATTATGGTTAGGGTTATGTTTAAGGTAATGGATAATGTTAGAGCTAGTATTGGGGCTATGGTTACACTTAGGATTATGGATAGGGTTAGGGTTAGTTTTAGAGCTAGGGTTATGTTTAGAGTAAGGGTTAGAGTTTGAGCTAGGGTTAGGGCTAGGGCAAGCATTAGGTTTAGTGTTTGTGCTAGGGTTAGGGTTAAGTTTATGCTTAATTCTAGGTTTAGGGCTTGTATTAGGGCTAGGTTTTGTGTGAGGTGTATGGCTAGTGTTAGGGCTATGGGTAATGTAAGAGCTAGGGTTATGTTTATGGGTAGTTTTTGGGGTTAGGGTTATAGATATATCTAGTGTTAGGTTTAAGTTTGAGAAAGGATAAGGATTAGAAATAGGGTTTGCGTTAGGGTAAGCATCAGTGTTCGGGTTAGCATTGGGTTTAATGTTAGGTCTAGAATTAGAACTAGGTTTAGGTTTAGAGCTAGGGTTAGTCTTCACATTAGGTTAATGGTTATTTTAGAGCTAGGGCTAGGTTTTGTTTAGGACTAGGGCTAGAGTTATGGCTATATTTAGGTTTAGGTTTGGGTCTACTGCTAATGTTATGGTTAGGTTTAGGTATAGGTTTACTGGTAGGGCTAGTGTTAGTGTTCGGTTTAGTGTTTAGTTCAGGCTTTGAACTAGGGTTAGTGATAGGGTCAGAATAAGGCTAAGGGTTAGGCTTAGGCTTCGGGTTAGTTTAGAGATAGAATGAGGGCTAGGATTAGGACTAGTAATATAGTTAGTGTTTGGGGTATGCTAAGGATTAGGTTAAAACTAGGGTAGCATTGGGGTGAGAGTTTGGCTTAGGGTAAGGAATAGGTTAAGAGCTAGGGTTTGGATTAGTTTTAGTGTTAGGGTTAGGGTTCAGGTTAAAGCTAGGTTTGAGGCTCAGATTAGCGCTAGGTTTTGTGTTAGGGTTAGGGCTATGGCTAATGTAAGTATTAGCTTTACGGTTAGGGATAGTTTTAGGGTTAGGTTTAGGGCTAGGGCTAGTGTTTGAGTTAGGTTTAGGGTTAGAGTGATGTTCAGAGTAGGGATAGTTTTAGGGTCAGTGTCAGGGTCAGTTTAGTTGTAGGGATAGCTTTAGGACTAGGTGTAACGTTAAGATTTGTTTTAGGTTAAGGGTTAGTATTAGGGTTAAGATCAGTTTTGTTTGTGGACTATGTGTAGTGTTGGGGCTAGTTTTCAAATTAAAATTAGAGTTAGGGCTAATGTTAGGGTAAGGTTTATGTTCAGAATTAGGGTTAGATTTAGAGTTAGGGTTAGTTCTAGGTTTAGGACTATGGTTCAGGTTAGGACTAAGTTTAGGGCTAGTGTTAGGGTTAGGCAATAGATAAGTTTGGTACTAGAAATAGGTCTAGGGCTAGAGTTAGTGTTAATCTTAGGGCTAGAGTTAGAGTTAGGGTTACAGTTAGCAATAAATTAGGGCTAGGATTTGAGCTACGGTTAGTGTTAGGTTTAGGCCTAGGGTTAGGGCTAGGTTAGTGTTAGTGGTAGTGTTAGGGTTAGGGCTAGGGATAGGGGAAACGATGTGGTTATACCTAGGTTCAGAACTAGGGCAAGGGTTGAAATTAGGGTTTGGGATAGGATTAGTGTTCGGGTTAGGATTAAGGCTAGGTTTACGACTAGGATGAGGGCTCGGGTTTGTCTTAGGTTTAAGGCAAGAATAAGGTAGAGTGCTAATGTCAGGTCTAGGGTTACATTTAGGGATACTGTTAGGGTTAGTTTTATGGCTAGCTCTAGTTTAAAGGTTATGTTTAGGGTAAGGGTCAGTTTAAAGCTAGGTGTGTTATTAGAGTCAGGGTCTTGCTCAGAGTTTGGGTTAGGTTTTGGTTTATTATTAGGGCTCAAATTAGCATTAGGGTTAGGTTTAGAGTTAGGGTTAGAGTAATTGATAGTGTTAGGTTTAGTGTTCATTTTAGGTTTACGTAAGGATAAGTTTAATATTAGCGAAAGGTTTGTGGTTAGGCCTAAATGGATAGGGTTAGATTTAGGTTTAGGACTAGGGTTAGTGTTAGGTTTAGCATTAACTGTTAGGGTTTGTGCTAGGATTAGGACTATGGCAAATGTTCGGTTTACGGTTAGGTCTAGGGTTAGGTTTAAAGTTAGGGTTAGTGTAGGTTTAGGGTTAGGACTAGGGTTAAGTTTACAGTTAGGGTTACAGTATGTTTAGGGTTAGGGCTAGTGTTATCATGATGTTTATAATTAGGGTTAGGGTAATGGGTGGGGTTAGAGCTATGTTTAGAGCTATGTTTGGGTTAGGCTTATGTTTAGGGTAATGGATAGGTTTAGGTCTAGTATTATTGTTAGGATTAGGGCTAGGGTTAGTTTTAGGTCTAGGGTTAGTGTTATGGTTAGGTTTAGGGTAAGTGTTAGAGTTTGAGCTGTGGTTAGGGCTAAGTTGATGGTTAGGGTTAGTATCAGGTCTAGGTTTAGGATTAGGGTTAAGTTTAAAGCTAGGGTTATCATTAGGGTTAGGGTTATGTTTAGGGTAATGGATAGGGTTAGAGCTAGAGTTAGGTCTAGGATTATGGTTAGGATTAAGTCTAGGGTTAGGTTTAGGGTTAGGGCCAGATTTAGGTTTAGGTTTAGGTTTAGGGTAATGGTTAAGGCTAAGGTTAGGGTTAGGGTTAAAACACGGTGTAGGGCTCAGTTTAGGGATAGATTTTGCGTTAGGTTAAGGCTATGGCTAATGTAAGAACTAGAGTTATGATTAGGGCTACTTTTAGGGTACAGTTAGGGCTAGTACTAGTTTTAGGTTTATGTATACTTTTAGGGCAATGTTAGAGCTAGGGTTAGTTTAAGGTCAGAGTCGGGCTCAAGGTTAGTTTTAGGGTTAGGTTAGGACTGGAATTAGGGCTAAGGTTAGGGCTAGGTGTAGGGTTAAGTTTTGGTTTAGATAAGTGTTAAAGTTAGGGCTATGGCTCTGTTTTATTTTAGGGCTTGAACTAGATTAGGTCTAGTTTTCAGATTAGTGTTACTGTTAGAGCTAGTGTTAATGTGAGGTTTAGGCTTAAGTTTTGGGTTGGACTTAGAGTTATGGTTAGTTTTAGGGTTAGGGCTAGGGCTAGTGTTAGGGCTAAGGTTAGGGCAAGAGTCAGGGTTATGTTAAGGGATAGGGTTAGATCTAGGAATAGGGCTAGGGCAAGAGTTAGAGTTAGTCTTAGGGGTAGTGGTAGGATTAGGGCTAAATTAGGGCTAGGATCAGGTCTAGGATTAGTGCAAGGGTTAAGTCTAGACTTAGAGTTAGAGTTAGATTTGGGTGAAGTGATGGGTTTATAGCAAGGTTCAGAACTAGCGTGAGGGATAAAATTAGGGATAGGGCTAGAGTTCTGGTTCGGGTTTGGATCAAGGTTAGGTTTAGGGCTAGGATGAGGGCTAGCGTTTGTGTTAGGGTTATGGCAAGAATTAGGGCTAGGGCTAATATCAGGTCTAGGGTTATGGTTAGGGATAGTTTTGGGGTAAGATTTATGGCTAGGTCTAGTTTCAGAGTTAGGTTTAGTGTGAGGTTCAAGTTGAGAGCTAGGGGTATTATAATATTCAGAATCAGGTTTTGGGTTTGGGTTAGGTTGAGGTTTAGGGTTATGGCTCAAATTAGCATTAGGTTTGAGTTAGGGCTAGTGTAATGGATAAGGTTAGGTTTAGGCTTCAGTTTTGGTTTAGGGCTCAGGTTAGATTTAGGGTAATGGATAGGGTTAGGGTAAGGCCTAGGGTTAGCATTAGGTTTATTGTTATCATTAGGGTAATGAAAAGGGTTAGTGCTAGGGTTATGTTTAGGATTAGGTCTAGAGTTTGAGTTAGGGTTAGGGTTAAGGCTAGGGTTAGGTTTAGGGTATGGGTTAGGTTTTGAGCTGGGGTTAGTGCTAAGGATAAGGTTAGGCTTAGGATTAGGTCTAGGATTAGGATTAGGGTTACCATTAGGGTTAAGGGTATGGACAGGTTTGGATGTTGGGTTAGGGTTAGGGTTAGGTTTAGGTTTAAGACTAGGGTTAGAGTTGAGTTTAGCATAATTGTTAGAGTTTGAGCTAGGGTTAGGACTGTGGCAAGGGTTAGGTTTATGGTTCAGTCTAGGTTTAGGTTTACAGTTAGGGTTATCATGATGTTTATGGTTAGGTTTAGGGTTGTGGGTGGGGTTCGAGCTTAGGTGAAGTCTAGTTTTAGGTTTAGGATTAGGGCTAGGGTTAGAGTTAGGGTTAGGCTTATCATTTTCTTAAGGTTCGATTAAGGGTAAGGGTCAGGGATTGAGTAAGTGTTACAGCTATTTTGAGGCTTCAGGTTAGAAGCAGGGCTAGGGATAGAGTTAGGGTTATGGTTAGGGTTAGGGCTAGGTTTAGCATTAGGTTTAGGGTTTTGGTTAGGTAATGGATAGAGTTAGAGCTAGAGTTCGGGCTATGGTTACAGTTAGGATTAGAGCTAGGATAGGGTTTAGGTTTTGGGCTAGGGTTACGTTTAGGTTTTGGGCTAGGGTTATCTTCAGGATTATGTAAGGGCTAGGGTTTCAGCTAGTGTCAGTGATATGGCTAGGTCGAGGATTAGGTTCTGCCTTAGGTCTAGGGACAGAATCATGGTAGGTTTAGGGTTAGGGTTAAGGTTAGGGCTAGGGTTATCATTAGGGTTAGGATAAGGGTTAGGGTAATGGATATGGTTAGATGTAGGCTTAGGTTTAGGTTTAGGGTTAGATTTAGTTTTAGGGTTAATGTTAAGGCTACGGTTATGTTTAGGTTTATGGTACGGGTTAGGATTTTAGCTAAGGTTAGGGATATGGCGAGTGTTAGGTTTAGGGTTTGGTCTATTGTTAGTTTTCAGGTTAGGGTTAGGATTATGTTTAGGGTTAAGGCTAGGGTTATCGATACAGTTAGGTGTAGGTTTAGAAAAGTTGTAGGTTTAGAGCCAAGTTTAGGGATAGGGTTAAGTTCAGGGTTAGGGCTAGGTGTAGGGTTTAGAGTAAGGTATAGGTCTAAGTTTATATTTATGGTAAGGGCTTGGCTTTGAGTAAGGTTTAAGACTAAGGCTAGGGTTAGGTTTAGAGTTAGGGTTAGGGCTAGGATTAGGGTTAAGGTTATGTGTAGGGCTAGATTGAGGCCTAGAATTTGCTCTAGGTTTTGTGTTAGGATAAGATATAGAGTTAGGGCTATGGTTAATGTATGAGCTAGGATTATGATTAGGGCTAGTTGTAGGGTTAGGGTTATGGCTATGTCTAGTGTTAGGTTTAGGTTTTTGGTTAGGGTCAGGTTTAGAGTTAGGTTTAGTGTTAAAGGCAGGGTCAGTATTCAGGTTAGAGTTAGAGCTAAGGTTAAAGCCAGAATTGGGACTAGGTTTATGTCTAGGGGTAGGGTTAGTCTTTGCATTAAGTTAAGTTAAGGGTTATTGTTAGGGCTAAGGCTAGGTTTTTGTTTAGGTCTAGAGCTAGAGTTAAGTCTAGGATTAGTTTTTGTAGTAGTGTAGGGTTTGGTTTAAGTTAAGGTTTAGTGTTAGGTCTATTGCTCGGTTTTGTTTTAGTCCTAGGGTTAGAGTTAGGGCTAGTTTTACAATTAGTATTAGGGTTAGGGCTAGTGTTAGTGTTAGGCTTAGACTTAGAGTTAGGGTTACATGTATAATTATGTTAGATCTAGGATTAAGCTAGGATTAAGGATAGGGCAAGGGTTAGGGCCAGGGTTAGAGTTATGGTAAGGGATAGGTTTCGAACTAGGAATAGGGCTAGTGTGAGAGTTAGAGTTAGTGATAGGGCTAAAATTAGTGTTAGGGTTTGGGATAGGGTTAAAATAGGGCTAGGATTAGGACTAGGGTTAGTGTACAGCTTAGGCCTAGTGATAGGGATAGGGTTAGGTTTAAGTTTAGGATAAAGAGTGGCGTTATAGCTAGGTTTAGACATAGGGTGAGGGATAGAGTTAGGGTTAGGGCTAGGGCTGGGTTTAGGGTTATGATTAAGGCCATGTTTAGGGCTAGGATGAGGGCTAGTGGTTGTATTTGATTCAGGGCTAGGATTAGTTATAGGGCTAATATCAGGTCTCGGTTTATGGTTAAAGATAGATTTAGGGTTAGGCTTATGGCTACGTCTAGTGTAAGGGTTAGGTTTAGGGTAAGGGTCAGGTTTAGAGCTCAGGGAATTATTAGGATTAGGATTTGACTTAGGTAAGGATTTAGGTTTACGGCTCAAATTAGCATTAGGGTTACGGTTAGGGATATAGTTAGGGTTTGTTTTAAGGTTCAGGTATGGTTTAGGGTAATTGATATGGATAACGTTCATGATAGGTCTAGGGTTAGGCTTAGGGTAACACTAGGGTTAGTGTTAAGTTTATGGTTAGGGTAATTCAGAGGGTTAGAGCTTAGATTAGAACTAGAGTTATGGTCAGTAATATGCCTTGAGTTAGGGTTAGAGTTAGTGTTAGAACTAGGGTTAGGGTTTGGTTTAGGGTTATATTTAGCATAAAGTTTAGGTTTTGAGCTAGGGTTAGGGCTAGGTTTAGGGATAGGTCTAGGGATAGGATTACAGTAGGTTTAGGTTTAGGGTATGAGTTAGTGCTAGGGTTATCATTAACATGAGGGTTAGGGTTAAGGTAACGGATAGGGTTAGGTTAGGTTTAGATTTTTTTATAGTGTTAGAATTAGTGATAGTTTCAGGATTAGAGCTATGGTTATGTTTAGGTTTATGGTTAGGTTTATGGTTTGATCTAGAGTTAGGGCTATGCTGAGTTTAATTTTAGGGTTATGTCTATGGTTAGTTATCTGGTTAGGGTTAGGGATAACATTAGGGTTCGGGCTAGGATTATCAATAAGTTTAGGTTTAGGGTTAGGGTAATGGGTAGGTTTAGAGCTAGGTTTTGATCTAGGTTATGTTTAGGATTTGGGCTATGGTTAGTGTGAGAGTTAGGTATAGGCCTAGGCTTATGTTTAGGATAAGGGTTAGGCTTTTAGCTATCTTAGGACTAAGGTGAGGGCTAAGGTTAGGTATAGGGCTAGAATTAGGTTTAGGGTTATGTTAGGGCTAGGTTTAGGCCTAAAATTACCTCTATGTTTAGAGTTAGGTTTAGGCCTAAGGTTAGGGCTATGGGTAATGTAAGATCTAGAGTTATGATTAGGGCTAGTTTTAGGGTTAGGGTTAGGGTTATGGCTGGGTCTGGAATTAGGTTTAGGTTTTGGTTAGTTTCAGGTTTAGAGGTAGGTTTAGTGTGAAAGCCGGGGTCAGTGTTTGGGTTAGAGTTAAAGTGAGGGTTAAAGCCAGAATTAGGACTAGGTTTAAGTCTAGGGTTTGAGTTAGTGTTTGGGTTAGGTAAAGGTTTTTAGGGCTAGGGCTAGGATTTTGTTTAGGTGTAGAGCTATATTTCAGGCTATATTTAGAATTAGGTTTAGGTCTAGAGATAGTGGTATGTTTAGGTTTAGGTATAAGTTTACAAGGAGGGCTAATGTTAGGGTTTTGTTTAGGGTTAGGGTCAGGTTTAGCCCTAGGGTTTATGTTATGGTCAGAATAAGGGTCAGGGTTAGGGTTAGGGTTTGGAATAGCATTAGAGATAAATGAGATGTAGTATTAGGACTATTAATAGGGTTGATATTTGGTTAGCCTAAGGATTAGGGATAAGTCTAGGGTTATCATTAGGATTAAGGTTTTGCTCAGGGTAAGGCATAGGGTTAAGCCTAGGGGTAGGTTTATGGTTAGGGTTAAAGCTAGGCTTAGGGCTCAGATAAGGGAGAGTTTTTGTGTGAGGTTTAAGGCTAGGGTAGGGCAATGGCTAATATAAGGACTAGGGTTACAATTAGGCTTAGGTGTAGGTGTAGGTCAAGTGTTAGGGTTAGGTTTAAGATTAGGGTTACAGTTAGCAATAAATTAGAGCTAGGATTTGAGATATGGTTAGTGTTAGGATTAGGCCTAGGGTTAGGGCTAGGGTTATTGTTAGTTGTAGTGATAGTGCTGGGAGCCATTAGCCAAGTAGGTATGACAATTTCCTTGCCAGCGTACCCCATGTTGCTGACATGTTGCAGTGACATTGAATGTAGGTGACCTTGCTCAAGGACCAAGGCAGATTAGGGTGTTCCCGGTTTTAAGATAATCGTGTTTAGGGCATTCCCAGTTTAGGTTCCAGGTTTAATGTTTCAGATTATTCCTGCTGGGAATAGGGCGTATCCTGCTGCCTGAGTTCCCCTTGAGTTCTCACGGGATTTAGACAATATATTTTGGAGATAGAAGCCCAGTGGAGGTGGATTTGGGAAGAGAACATGGATTTCCCCAGAACGTGATTGTAGACGGCTGGTGTGAGTTCGGGAATAAAGAGTTGCTGTTTGAATCTACAAGCTGTGTGGTGGCTCGTGATTGTGTGCCCAGCCAGACTGTGGCATTTGTGTCCAGCCAGACTGCGGCATTTGGTGGCCCGTACGGGGAACTTCTGAAGCTTGGAGGTAAGTGAAATTGCTTGCCCCTGAGGAAGAGCGAAAGAATGTGTGACCAATTCAAAAAACAATGTGTTATTGTTTTGATTTATCTTGTTTTTGTTTCAAGATGCCTATCCCTAGAAATTTCTCAGGCAAACTGGAAAAAATGGTTGACTAAAGGTTTGAAGTTTGTCGGCCCTGAGGAAGAGAAAATTGATACAACGATTTTTTATTCCGTTTGTGTTTCATTCAGTTTCGGTTTTGTTTTGTGTTATCTTATTGGGTTGTGTTATCTTTATAGTAGATTAGAAATTAGTAAAAAACAAACCGAAAAGATGTTAAGTATATTGTTAGAGGTTCAGACCATGGAGAAAGACATTTTAGATCAAGCAAAAGAGAAGGTCTCTCGAGCTAGTCAGACAGAGGAAGAAAATTTAAAGGAAAAGGGGTTGTTAGGAAAAAGGCCACAACAGGAGGCTGTTACTAACTCCATTTTATCACAAGAGGGCGTAATTCAACCAACAGCCCCACCGATGGAGACAGCTGAGTGGCCCTCAAACCCCGTAGTTGATAAATGGGATCCTGAGACAGGACCTCAAAGATTAGCATGCCCTGTACTTGAACAGGCAGGAGGGCAGCGAATTCACCGTGCTTTAGATTTTAAAACAGTGAAGCAGTTAAAGGAGGCTGTAACAACCTATGGCCACCAAGCTCCCTTCATGGTAAGCATGGTCGAGTCCATTACTAACTTGGACATGACGCCAGCAGATTGGGCTAGCATGTGTAAATCTGTACTAAATGGAGGACAATATTTGTTATGGAAGGTTGCCAATGAGGAATTTTGCACGGAGACAGCTAGGCGAAATGCAGCAGCCGGTTACCCTCAAAGAAATCTAGATATGTTGTTAGGAAAAGGACCTTATGAGGGTCAACGGCAACAAATTGAATATGATCCTGCTATATATGCACAAATTGCTGCAGACGCAGTTAGGGCATGGAAGACTTTACAAGGACATGGAGATTTACAAGGTCAGCTATCTAAGGTAATACAGAGAGCTAATGAACCTTATGCTGACTTTGTAGATAGGCTAATTCAAACGGCTGCCAAAATTTTGGGGGATACAGAACAAGCAATGCCATTAATAAAACAACTGGCTTATGACCAAGCAAATCATTGCTGCAGAGAGGTTATTAGACCATGGAGACATGAAGATTTAAACACATGTATTAAATTATGTAGAGATATTAATGAACAAGGGCAAGTCTTGGCAGCTGCAGTACAACAGGCTTTAGATGCCAGGCCAAAAACATGCTATGATTGTGAACAAACAGGACATTTTAAAAGGAATTGCCCCATAGGAGGAGGGTTTAACAAAAGTAGGTATCAAAGGAATAGAATACCGGGTATTTGCCCACGATGCCGTAGAGGGAGACATTGGGCTAATGAATGCCGTTCTCAAACCACCATTGAGGGTACTCCTTTATCAAAAAACGGACAAAGACCAGGTATTTATCTACGATATCGTGGAGAAAGGCATCAGGCTCCATTGCCAAAAAACGGACAGGGGGGCCCAATGCTCCGGGGCCCACAACCACAAATATACGGGGCAGTGGAGGATCCCAGCAACACCATCAGGGTTGTGCCCAGGACACATTGTCCATTAAATCCCTCATCAGACAAACCCGAGGGAGCGCAGGGTTGGACATCTGTGCCTCTGCCAGAGCAGTATTAACTCCAGAGATGGGAGTTCAAATCATTCCCACAGGAGTAAAAGGACCTCTTCCCCAAGGAACAGTAGGCTTATTATTGGGACATAGTTCATCTACATTAAAAGGACTTATGATAAGTCCTGTGGTAATTGATCCCGATTATGTAGGTGAAATAAAATTTATAGCTAGTTCTCCAAGAGGTATATCAGTAATTTCACCTGGAGATAGAATAGCACAGTTGTTAATAATACCCAGCCTACATAATAAATTTCCTAGTCATAGTATAGAAAGAGGTTCCAGGGGATTAGGCTCCACAGGTGTAGATTGGGCTATGTTGTCTTTAAATTTAGATTCTCGCCCAATGCTAAAACTAAATATTCAAGGTCATGAGTTTAATGGGCTACTGGACATAGGAGCTGACCTTAACATCATATCTCGTCAAGAATGGCCAAAACATTGGCCATTACAACAAGCCACTCAAACGCTTCGAGGCCTAGGAGTGGCGACTAATCCCCATAGAAGTTCTATGATATTAGATTGGAAGGATCCTGAAGGATGTGAAGGAAATATACAGCCATATGTATTGGATCATCTTCCTATAAATTTATGGGGACGAGATGTCCTAGATCAATTAGGTTTGACGTTAACAAATAACATCAATCCTAATGCGCCCACTACTAGGGCTAGACAAGGCTTTAGGAAAGAAAAAAGATTAGGAAAACAAGGGCAAGGTATAGCAGCACCAGTACAAATAGATCGAGGAACAGACAGTCATGGGTTGGATTTTCAGAAAGGGCCACTGAGACAATCAAAATTACTTGGAAATCAGAAAGACCAGTGTGGGTTCCTCAGTGGCCCCTGACAAAAGAAAAGACACAAGTAGCCCATGATCTGGTCAAACAACAATTAGCGGAAGGACATATACAACCTTCCATATCTCCCCATAATACTCCCATTTTTGTCATCAAAAAGAAGTCTGGTAAATGGAGATTATTGCAAGATTTAAGAGCCATTAATAATGAGATGGTTATTATGGGACCTGCTCAATCAGGGATTCCTCAATTGTCTGCTTTGCCAAAAACTTGGCATGTTTTAGCTATAGATATTAAAGATTGGTTTTTTTTCAATTCCAATTCATCCCGAGATTAGTCCACATTTTGCATTTACTATCCCTGCATTAAATCATGAAGGTCCTGATCAGAGATATGAATGGAAAGTACTCCCTCAAGGGATGGCTAACAGTCCAACTATGTGTCAAATATACGTTAACAAAGCAATCCAGCCACTTAGAAATCAAAATCCTGAACTACAAATATTTCACTATATGGATGATGTATTATTGGCACATAAAGATAAAAACATATTGCTGGAATGTTATGCCACACTTACAAACTTATTAAAAAAATTATAATCTAGAGATAGCAATAGATAAAGTACAATTAAATTTTCCAATTAATTATTTAGGAGTTCTACTATCCTCAACCATGGTCCATCCACCAAAAATTCAAATACGAGTAGATCAACTCAAATCACTTAACGACTTTCAAAAGTTATTGGGAGACATAAATTGGATAAGGCCTTATCTAGGTATACCAACAGGAGAGTTGGGACCTTTATTTGATATTCTAAAAGGTCCATCAGATCCAAATTCACCCCGCATGTTAACTCCTCAAGCAAGAAAGGCATTAAAAATTATTGAAACATATATGGAAAATATACATTTGGATAGAATTGATATAAGTTTGCCTTTATTATTTATTGTACTACCAACAAAAAATATTCCCACAGGAGTATTTTGGCAAGAAGGTTCATTATTGTGGATACATTTATCTTATTCTCCTAACACTATTCTTACTAGGTATCCTGAGGTTGTAGGACAATTAATACTCAAAGGAATAAAAGCAGCGAAGGGAGTGTTTGGAATTTCTCCCAATAAAATTATTACTCCATATACTATGGATCAAATTGATGAGTTAGCTAATGAGTTAAATACTTGGGCAATAATCATGTGTAAATCTAATATTTCATTTGATAATCATTTACCATCTAATCCTTTGTTGTCTTTTTGGTCTAAGCATCCTGTAGTTTTTCCTAAAATGACAAGAAAAACACCTATCATGAATGCTCCAAATATATTCACTGATGGGTCAAATAATGGTACAGCAGCGGTAGTTACCCCTGATCAAACTTTTACATTTTTAGTACCCAAACAATCAGCTCAAAAGGTAGAGCTTAATGCAGTTTTACAAGCTTTTTTGATGTTTAAAGATTCTGTATTTAATTTATTTTCTGATAGTCAGTATGTAGTTAATGCTATAGTATCTCTTGAAGATGCTGGTAGGATTTCCCCTTCTTCTACTGTTTTCTCTTTGTTTTCCACTATACAAAGCCTAATCTGGGACAGAAAACATCCATTCTTTATAGGACATATTAGGGCACATACAGGATTGCCTGGAGCCCTTAGTTTAGGCAATGATTTAGCAGATAAAACTACACATGGCATACATATTTTCTCTACATTTGAAGAAGCTACAAACTTTCATAAAAGGTTTCATGTTAATGCTAATACTTTACAAAAGCGTTTTAAAATAACTAAGGAACAAGCCAGACATATAATAAAACAATGTCAAAATTGTGTGACATTTTTACCACAAGTTAATCTTGGAGTCAATCCTAGAGGACTGATACCTAACCATATTTGGCAGATGGATGTCACACACTTGCCAGAATTTGGAAAATTAAAATATTTACACGTTACAGTTGATACTTCTTCTGGATTTTTGATGGGCTCCCTTCATGCCGGAGAAAAAACTAAAGATGTTATAGCTCATTGCTTACAAAATTTTGCCACTGTGGGCGTTCCTAAACAGTTAAAAACCGATAATGGTCCTGGCTATACCTCTACCTCTTTTAAACAATTTTGCTCATCATTTGGTATTACTCATATAACAGGAATCCCATACAATCCACAGGGACAAGGCATAGTTGAAAGAGCTCATCAAACTATTAAAACATACTTATTAAAGCAAAAAGAGGGAATTGGAAGGGGGTATATATCCCCCAAAGATAAACTTAAAATAACGCTTTTTACTCTAAACTTTTTAAATTTGGATTCTTCAGGACTTAGTGCTGTGGAAAGGCATATGTATCCAAAAAATGTACATAAGCCTAAAGTACTTTGGAAAGATATTCTAACAGGACAATGGAAAGGTCCTGACCCAGTGATTGTCTGGAGTCGGGGGTCTGTTTGTGTTTTTCCACAGGGAGAACAGCAGCCCATTTGGATTCCAGAGAGATTAACTAAAAAAGTTTCTACAGATCGAAAAGAAGATGATTTGACTCAAATCCATAACAGCTGATATCCAGAACTCCAGCTTGGCCATTCTTACATCTGTGACAGTGATTAACCAGGATGCTTTTTTCAATAGCTATTTTATTATTGCATTTTTCCACATCATAAGGTTCTATTTTTATTTTCTGAGCTCATACAAACCTAGGTTAATGTTTTTCTGATCAGTTTTATTTTTTGACTGTGGAGTTTTTAAACATTGCAATGGAGATTTCACCCAGGTAAAGCTACAAGGCCTTTACTATTTTCTTATGTGTTGTACGTTTGTGTACACTCTTGTGTTTTGTGTTGTATGTCTGTATGTGCGTATGTCCATATTTCTTATATGAGGAGCGCTCATGAAAAAAATGGATCCGAATTATTATTAGTTTTTTTATTCACGTGATTTAAATGGTTTAATTTAAATTAGGTAAACAGCTGTTAAGGATTGTTTTTAAAGGTGGTTAACAGATCTGTTTGTTTACTAGTTTAAAT
This sequence comes from Marmota flaviventris, assembly GCF_047511675.1. Classification (NCBI taxonomy): domain Eukaryota; kingdom Metazoa; phylum Chordata; class Mammalia; order Rodentia; family Sciuridae; genus Marmota; species Marmota flaviventris. Next base: position 24,709 of record NW_027288240.1, read on the forward strand.
TAGGTAAAAGGCTGTTAAGGATTGTTTTTAAAGTAGGTTAACACATCTGTTTGTTTACTTTCACCTTTCCTTTTCATTATATTTAATAATTCTTTTCAGGATAATGTCTCTTTAGCATCATTGCCAGAATTCCTATCTCCATCCCAGTGCCGGTGAAGAACTCAACAAGTAATGCTCAATCAAAGAGTCAACTTACTTTGGGAGGAAACGGATTTTGGGAGGAAATGGACATATTGATAGATTCCTCTGCTTTGAACTGCTTGCAGAACTTGCCTGGACTATGTAACTATCGTTTGGTGCAGCGAATTGTGGTAATGCTGGCATATCTTTGCTGATGGTGTCACTAGTGATGCAATTTTTATTTCCTTGCCAGCGCACCCCATGTTAATTGTGGTAGTGCTGACATATCTTTGCTGATGGTGTCACCAGTGATGCAATTTTTCCCAAGGAGCCGTCAATTGGCTTGGTGTCGTGGCATTTCTGTATCCTCCTCCCTTCTGCTAGTGATGGTCTAAAATTTGGGGGCCAATGGCTTATGCTGGACCAGTAGTCAGTGACGGGTATGATCCAATTGCAGTGGTATCAACCTAAGACAGGAGGCTGACGCCTAAAGGTCAGTTTTCCGATGACGGGTAAGAACCATATGTTGAATTGGACAACCTACCAGGCAGGGTCCATAAGCCACATTAACCTCACTCCCCCACTGGCACCAAGGCCAAATTTGGGGGCCAACAGAGGTGAGGCAAAGAACCTCACCCCCCCACTGGTGCATAGACCTATCCACAAGTATGGCTGTATGCTGGACCGGTAGTCAGTGACGGGTATGATTCAATTGCAGTGGTATCAACCTAAGACAGGAGGCTGACGCCTAAAGGTCAGTTTTCCAATGACGGGTAAGAACCATATGTTGAATTGGACAACCTGCCAGACACGGTCCTTAAACCACATTGCTTGTTGTTTAATTAATCAGAAGGGGGGAGATGCTGGGAGCCATTAGCCAAGTAGGTATGACAATTTCCTTGCCAGCGTACCCCATGTTGCTGACATGTTGCAGTGACATTGAATGTAGGTGACCTTGCTCAAGGACCAAGGCAGATTAGGGTGTTCCCGGTTTTAAGATAATCGTGTTTAGGGCGTTCCCAGTTTAGGTTCCAGGTTTAAGGTTTAAGATTATTCCTGCTGGGAATAGGGCGTATCCTGCTGCCTGAGTTCCCCTTGAGTTCTCACGGGATTTAGACAATATATTTTGGAGATAGAAGCCCAGTGGAGGTGGATTTGGGAAGAGAACGTGGATTTCCCCAGAACGTGATTGTAGACGGCTGGTGTGAGTTCGGGAATAAAGAGTTGCTGTTTGAATCTACAAGCTGTGTGGTGGCTCGTGATTGTGTGCCCAGCCAGACTGCAGCATTTGTGTCCAGCCAGACTGCGGCATGTTAGGGTTAGGGTTAGGGATAGGGGAAAGGATGTGGTTTACCTAGGTTCAGAACTAGGGTTAGGGTTAGTGTCAAGGTTAAGATTAGGACTCTAATTAGGGCTAGGGTTAGGTCTATTTGTAGTGTTAAGGTTTGGTTTATGTTAAGGTTTAGGGTTAGCAGTATTGCTCGGGTTTGTTTTACTGTAAGGGTTAGGGTTAGTACTATATTTATGTTTAGCATTAGGGCTAGGGTTAGTGTTAATGTTAGGCCTAGGCTTAGGCTTTGAGTTAGCTTTAGAGTTAGGGTTAGATCTAGGTTTAGGAATAGGAATAAAGATCAGGCAGTGGTTATTGCTAGGTTAGGGCTAGGGTTAGGGCTAGAGTTAGGATTACGGTAATGGATACGGTTAGAAGTAGGTATAGGGCTAGTGTGAGAGTTAGAGTTAGTCTTAGGGCTAGAGTTAGGGTTACAGTTAGAGATAGGGTAAAATTAGGGCTAGAATTAGGGCTAGGGTTAGTGTTCACCTTAGGCCTAGCATTAGGGTTAGGGTTAGTGTTAAGTTTAGGGTAAGAAATGGCATTATAGCTAGGTTTTGAGATAGGGTGAGAGTTAGAATTAGGGTTAGGGCTATGATTAGGGTTAGGGTTATGATTAAGGCTAGGTTTGGGGCTAGGATGAGGACTGTGGTTTATTTTAGTGTTATGGCTAGGATTAGGGCTGGGGCTAATATCAGATCTAGGGTTATGTTTAAAGATATTTTTATGGTTAGGTTTATGGCTACATGTGATATAAGTGTTAGGTTTAGAGTTAGGGTCAGGTTTAGAGCTAGGTGTATTATTAGAGTCATGTTCTGGGTTAGAAATTTGAGATAGGTTAAGGTTTAAAGTTAGGGCTTGAATTATCTTTATGGTTCGTGTTAGAGTAATTGTAGGGTGAGATTTAGGGTTTAGGTTTGGTTTAGAATAATACATAGGTTTAGCATTAGGGATAGGGTTAAGTTAGGCCTAGGGTTATGGTTAAGGGTTAGAGATAGGGTTAGAGATAGGGTTAGGGCTAGGGTTATGATTTTGATTAGGGCTAGGTTTAGGATTATGTTTAGGGTTAAAACTCGGGTTAGGGCTTGGTTTTGGGCTAGGATTGGGGTTAACAGTGCTACGGTTAGGGGTAAGGCTAATATAAGTACCAGGTTACAGTTAGGGTTAAATTTAGGGTTAGGGTTAGTGGTAGGTCTAGTTTAGGTTTAGGGTTAGGGTTAGTGTGATGTTTAGACTAGGGTTAGTGTTGTGGTTAGAAACAGGATCAGTGTTAATTCTAGTTTTCAGCTTAAAACTAGAATTAGAGCTAAGTTTAGGGTTAGGGTTAAGGGTTCGCTTAGGTTAAGGGTTAGGGTTAGGGCTATGGCTTGGTTTTATTTTAGGTCTAGTGTTAGATTTAGAGTTAGGGTTAGTCTTAGGATTAGGTTTTGATTTAGAGTTAAAATTAGATCTAGGTTAGGGTTAGAGCTAATGATAGGGCTAGGGTTAGGGCAAGGGTTAGGTCTAGGATTAGGGTTCCGGTAAGGAATAGGGTTCAAACTAGGGATTGGGCTATTGTGGGATTTAGATTTAGTCTTAGGGCTAGGGTTAGGGCTAGGGTTAGGAATAGGACTAAATTAGGGCTAAGATTACGGCTAGGGTTAATTTTGGGGTTAGGCCTAAAGTTTGGATTAGGGTTAGGATTAATGCTTGGTTTAGGGCTAGGATAAGGGCTGGGCTTTGTGTTAGGTTTAGGACCAGGATTAGAGCTATGGCTAATGTCAGGTTTAAGGTTAGGGTTGGGGATAGTTTTAGGATCAGGGTTATGGCTAGGTCTAGTGTGTTAGGTTTAATGTAAATTCAGCCTTAGAGCTAGGAGACTTATTAGGGTCATGGTCATTGATAGAGTTTGCTTGAGGTTAGGGTTTATGGTTAGGGCTTGAGTTAGCACTACATTGTGGGTTAGGTACTGATAGGGTTTTGTTTACTGTTTACATTAGGTTTAGGGTAATTGATAGGGTTAGGGTTAGTGATAGGATTAAGATTAGGCCTAGGGTTCACATTAGGGTAAGGGTTATGTTTAGTATAATGGATGGAATTAGAGCTAAGTTTAGGGCTAGGCTTCTGGTTAGGAATAGGTCTTGAATTAGCGTTAGGGTTAGGGTTAAAACTAGGGTTAGGCTTAGGTTTATGTTTAGCAAAAGGATTAGGTTTTGAGCTAGGGTTAGGTTTAGGGTGAGGGTTAGGTTTAGGGTTACTTCTAGGGATAAGATTATAGTACTCATAGGGTTAGGGTTAGGATTAGGGCTAGTGACATCATTAGGGATACGGTTAGGGTTAGGGTAATGTATACAATTAGATGTAGATTTAGGGCTATATTTAACATTAGATTGAGGTTTAGGCTTAGAGATAGGTCTATGGTTATGTTTAGCTTTATAGTAAGGGTTAGGGTTTGAGCTAGGGTTAGGTCTATGGCAAGTGTGAGATTTAAGGTTTGGTCTAGGGTTAGTTTTCCAGTTAGATTTAGGTTTAGCATTAAGCCTAGAATTATCAATAAGTTTAGGTTTAGGTTTAGAGTAATTGGTTGGTTTAGAGCTAGGTTTAAGGTTAGGGATAAGTTTAGGATTAGGGCTAGTGTTAGGGTTAGATTGAGGGGATAGGTGTAGGTTTATATGTAGAATAATATTTAGGCTTTGAGCTAGGATTAGGACTAAGGCGAGAGTTAGTTTAGGGTTAGGGCTAGGGTTAGGGTTAGGGTTATGCTTAAGGCTTGATTTAGGCTTAGGATTAGCTGTAGGTTTTGTGTTAGGTTTAGGGATAGGGTTAGGGCTATGGGTAATGTAAGAGCTAGGGTTATGTTGAGGGCTACTTGTAGGTTTAGGGTTATGGCTAGGTCTAGAGTTAGGTTTTGATTTTTGTTAGGGTCAGATTTAGAGACAGGTTTACTCTAAAGGCAGAGTCGGTGTTTGGGTTAGAGTTAGTGTTAGGGTTACAGCCAGAATTAGGTCTATGTTAAGTCTAGGGTTAGGTTAGTGTTAATGTTAGGTCTAGGGCTGGGTTCATGTTTAGGTATAGGGGAAGAGTTAAGGCTAGATTTAGGATTCCCTTTAGGTCTAGGGCTAGTGTTAGGGTTTGGTCTAGGTTTACGGTCAATTTTTGACCTAGGGTTAGGGTCAGAATAAGGGTCAGGGTTAGCATTAGAGTTTGGGATAGGGTTAGAGCTAGAATGAGGGCTAGGGTTAAGACTATTAATAGGGTTAGAGTTTTGGTTAAACTAAGAATTAGAGATAGGTCTAGGGTGACCGCTGTGGCAGTGTCTGCTGCTGCAGCGGTCACAGCTGGAGTGGCCCTGGCCAGTCAAGTACAAACTGCTGCCACCATTAATCAAGTTGTTCAACAAACTTCCACCATACTTGAATCCCAAAATACAATTAATCAACATATTTTGTCAGGGATTTTAGCTGCCAACCAAAGAATAGATTTACTCCAAGCTCAGGTAGAAGAATTGGGTGACTTGGTGCTTTTGGGTTGTGTTGACCAACGTGCACATTTATGCATAACCTCTGTCAGATTTAATGATTCCAGGAATGCCTCCCACATCATTGGCGAATATTTGGCTGGAAATTGGTCCATGGCAGCGGAAGACTTGATCCAGTCTCAACTAACCCAGATAGCTGTCTTGAACAGTACCCGTGTCGATCCCGTGACTTTGGGTCAATTCACCGATTGGATATCTTCTGCTTTTTCCTTCTTCAAAGAGTGGGTGGGGGTAGGCATTTTGGTGCAATGTGTTGCTTCGGTATGTTCCTCTGTTTGTGGTTTCTCTGTCGCCTTAAGGCCCGCAGTGCTCACGATAAGGCTATGATCATACAAGCTCTTGCAGCTTTAGAAAATGGCAACTCACCTCAAGTCTGGCTTGCGCATCTTAAACAGTAAACCTTTGTCATGGTCGTTGCACAACAAGTTATTATAACATTGCACTGGGATCGGACATGACTTTCCTTGTTATTCTCTTAGGTTGGAAAGCCCTTGCACTCTGCCGGTTTTACTGCCATTGCACGCAGATGGGTTTTCACACTAGTGCTTTTCTATCGCCTTAAAGTCCGTGCCTTTCTTTCAGGGTGCTGTCAACTTGTTTGTTGTTATTAACAGCCACAGTTCGGCCTCAGCTACCCCCCTTCGTCCACCATCGTCACGATACAGGATGCGAGGCAAGGCACTGCACTTGAGTGATCCTTGACGTGGACCTCAAGGAGAGCATGTCCTATTGCATGCGGGTTAGACGCGTCCACGCCCCGCCCCACGAAAAAAGGTGTCGGCTGATATGGCCTCGGATCTGGGGAAGGGCCCTCCTTAGGACTGAGCCATACTATGCAGCCACTTCTGCACAGTGGGATAGGACCTCTACTCTCGCCTGTATTGTTTTAAGAGAACAGAAAGGGGGAACTGTGTGAGCCGTTCTAATTAGACCGTGGTCGCCATTACAAGATGGCGCTGGCTCCGCTGTGGTCTGTAACAAACAACTCCTTATTTGGGAGAGTTGGCGCATGGTTTTTCACCACCCTATGAGAAAGCTCCACGTGGCAGCTTTGCATTGGGGCTTGAGATGCTTTATTAAGGCTGGGAGGGGCATCCGAGGGTTAGAAGAAGAAATATCAAGGACCTGAATAAACTGCTGAAAGAAGATTCCTGAGTTGCGTCTTCCTTGCGGGCAAGGGGTCGCGACAGGTTTAGGGATAGGGTCAGGTTTAGACCCAGGGTTAGTGTTAGGGTCGAAATAATGATCAGGGTTAGGGTTGGAGCAAGAATGAGGGCTAGGTTTAGGACTAGTAATATGGTTGAGTATAAGTTGGGCTAAGGATTAGGGTTAGTATTAGGTTTGCATTTTGGTTAGGGTTTGGCTTTGGGTAAGGGAAAGGGTTAGGCCTAGAGTTAGGGTAAGGGCTAGTATGAGGGTTCAGATTTGGGTTAAATCTAGGGTTAGGGCTTAAATTACGGGTAGGATTTGTGTTAGGGTTAGGAGTAGGGTTAGGATAATGAGTAATGTATGAACTAGGGTTATGATTAGGGCTAGTTTTATGGTTAGGGTTAAAGTTAGGTCTAGTGCTAGGCTAAATTTAAGGTTAGGGTAATGTTTAGAGCTAGGATGAGTATTAGGGTCAGTGTCAGGTTCAGGGTAAGTTTTAGAGTTAGGGTTAGGGCTAATTGTAGGGTTAGATTTTGGTTTAGAACAAGGGTTAGTGTTAGGGCTATGGCTTGGTTTTGTTTTATGACTAGGTCTAGGCATAGTTCAAATTTTAGGATTAGCATTATTGTTAGGAGTATGTTAGAGGTTGGTTTAGGCTTTTGTTTGCAGTTAAATTTAGAGTTAGGTTTATATTTAGAGTTAGGATTAGGGCTAGGACTAAGGATAGAACTAGTGTTAGGGCTAGGACAAGAGTTAGTCTTAGGGCTAAGGCTAGGGTTTGGATAGGAATAAATTAGGGCTAGGATTAGTGCTAGGCTTAGTGTTATTGTTAGGCCTAGGGTTAGGGCGATTGGTTAGGTTTAGGCTTAGGGTAAGGGATGGGGTTATAGCTAGATTTAGGGCTAGGGCAAGGGTTAGAATTCGGGATAAAACTTGGGTTATGGTTTGAGTTAGGGCTAGGGCTAATTTCAAGTCCAGCATTATGGTTAAAGATAGTTTTAGGGTTAGGTTTATGGCTACATCTAGTGTAATGGTAGGTTTAAAGTTAGAGTCAGGTTTAGAGCTAAGAGTATTATTAGGGTCAGGGTCACTATTAGTGTTTGGGATAGGTTAAGGTTTTAAGTTAAGGCTCGAATTAGCATTAGGGTTAAAATTAGGGTAATGATAGGGTTAGGTTTAGGTTTCAAGTTAGGTTTAGGGTAATGAATAGGGTTATGAGTAGGGATAGGTTTAGGTTTAAGCCTAGGGTTAGCATTAGGTTTTTGGTTATGGTTAGGGTAATGGATAGGGTTAGAGCTAAGGTTATAGCTAGGTTTATGGTTACAATTAGTGGCAGTGTTATGGTTAAGGTTAGGGTTAGGGTTAAAGCTACAGTGAGGGCAGAGATTCTGGCTAGGTTTTGGGTTAAATTAAGGCTAGGGTTAGGGTTATGTCTAATATAAGTACTAGGGTCATGATTAAGGCTAGTTTTATGGTTAGGTTAGGGCTAAGTCTAGTGTTAGATTTAGGGTTAGGGTTAGAGTGATGTTTAGAGCTAGGTTTAGGGTTAGGTCAGGGTCACAGATAGTTTTAGTTTTTGGTTTAAAACTCAAATTAGGGCTAAGGTTAGGGCTAGGTGTAGGGTTAAGGTTTGATTTAGGTTAAGGGTTAGAGTTAGGGCTATGGCTTGGTTTTGTATTAGGGCTAAGGATAGAGTTAGGACTGGTTTTAGGATTAGCATTGGGTTTAGCATTAGGGCTAGTGTTAGGTTTAGTTTTAGGCTTATGGTTAGGGTTAGATTTAGATTTAAAGTTACATCTAGGGTTAGGGCTAGGGCTAAGAAAAGGTGTAGGGTTAGGCCTAGGGTTAGAGCTAGGATTAGGGTTCTAGTAAGTGATAGGGTTAGAACTAGTTTTAAGGAAAGGGTGAGAGTTAGACTTAGTCTTAGGGCTAGGTTAGGATTAGGATTAGGGATATGGCTAAATTAGGGCTAAGATTAGGGCTAGGGTTAGTGTTAGGTTTAGGCCCAGGTTTAGGGTTAGGGTTATGATTAAGACTAGGTTTAGGGCTAAGAGCTAGGGTTTGTTTTATGGTTAGGGCTAGGAATATGGCTAGGGCTAATATCAGGTCTAGGGTTACCTTTAGGGATAATTTCAAGCTTAGATTTTTGGCTAGTTCTACTGTAAGTGTTAGGTTTAGGGAAAGGGTAAGTTTTAGAGCTAGGGGAATTATTAGGATCATGTTCAGAGTTAGAGTTTGGTTTAGGTTTGAGTTTAGGGTTAGTGATCGAATTGGCATTAGGGTTAGGTTTATTGTAATAATAGGGTTAGGATTAAGTTTCAGGTCAGGTTTAAGATAATTGATAGTGTTGGGTTAGTGATAGGGTTAGTGTTAGGCGTAGGGTTAGCATTAGGGTAAGGTTATGTTTAGGGTAATGGATACAGTTAGAGTTTAGTTTAGGGCTAGGGTTATGGTTAGCATTAGGTCTTGAGTTTGGGTTAGGTTGAGGGTTAGAACTAGTTTTATGATTAGGGTTATGTTTAGCATAAGTGTTAGGTTATGAGCTATGGGTAGGGCTATAGCAAGGGTTAGGTTAAAGGTTAGGTGTAGGGATAGAATTACGGTAGTTTTAGGGTTAGAGTTAGGGTTAGGGCTAGGATTATCATTAGGGTTAGGGTTAGGTTTAGTGTAATGGATACGTTTTGATTTAGGTTTAGGTTTAGGGTTAGGGTAAGATTTAAGTTTAGGGTAAAGGTTATGGCTATGGCTATGTTTAGGTTTATGGTAAGGGTTAGGTTTTGAGCTAGGGTTAGGGTTATAGTGAGTGTTAGGTTTAGGGTTAGGTCTAGGTTTAATTTTCTGGTTAGGGTTAGGGTTAGGGTTAAGGCTAGGGTTACCAATAGGTTTAGGGTTAGGTTTATTGTATTTTGTAGGTTTAGAGCTAGGGTTAGGGCTAGGGTTAAGGTACCGATTAGGGCTAGGGTTATGGTTAGATTTATGGATATTTCTAGGTTTATCTTTATGGTAAGTGTTAGGCTTTGAGTTAGGTTTGGGACTAAGGCTAGTGTTAAGTTAGGATTAGGGCAAGGGTTAGGGTTAGGGTTATGCTTAGGGCTATGTTAAGGCCTAGGATTAGCTCTAGATTTTGTGTTAGGTTTAGGCCTAGGGTTAGTGCTATGGGTAATGTAAGAACAAGGGATATGATTAGGGCTAGTTTGAGGGTTAGGGTTATGGTTAGGCCTAGTGTTAGGGTTATACTTTCGGTTAGGGTAAGGTTTAGAGTTAGGTTTACTTTTAAAGCCTGGTTAGTGTTCAGGTTAGAGTTAGAGTTAGGGTTATAGCCAGAATTAGGCCTAGGTTTAGGTCTAGGGGTAGGAGTAGTGTTTGGGTTAGGTTAAGGGTTATCGTTAGGGTTAGGACTATGTTTTTTTTTTTTTTTTAGGCCTAGGGCTAGAGTTAAGGCTAGATTTCGAATTAGATTTAGGTCTAAGGCTAGTGGTAGAGTTAGGTTTAGGAATAAGTTTATCGGTAGTGCCAGTGTTAGAGTTTGGTCTAGGGTTAGGGTCAGGTTTAGACCTAAGTTGAGTGTTAGGGTCAGAATAAGTGTCAGGGTTAGCATTAGAGTTTGGGATAGGATTAGAGCTAAAATGAGGGCTAGGGTCAGAACTATTAATGGGGTTAGGATTTTGGTTAGCCTAAGGATTAGGGATAGGTCTAGGGTTACCATTAGGGTTAGGGTTTTGCTTTGGGTAAGGGATAAGTTTAGAGCTAGAGGTAGGGTTAGAGTTAGGGTTAGGGTTTAAGCTAGGATTAGAGCTTGGATTGGGGCTTGTTTTTTTTGTAGGGTTAGGGCTAGGGTTAGGGCATTGGCTAATGTTAGAAATAGGGTTACAATTAGGGTTAGTTTTAGGGTTAGGGTTAGGGGTAGGTCTAGTGTTAGGGTTAGGTTTAAGGTTAGGGTGATATTTAGAGCTAAGGTTAGTGTTAGGATATGAATCAGGGTCAGGGTTAGGGTTAGGATTCAAATTAGCAATAGGGTTACTGTTAGATTTTGTTTAAGGTTAGGATGGGTTCTAGAGCTATGGTGAGCGTTAGGATATGAGTCTGTTTCAAGGTTTGATTTAAGGTTAGGGTTAGGAGTGGTATTTATGGCTAGGGTTATGTCTTGATGTAGTTTTAGAGTGGTTTAAGTTAAGGTTTATGGTTTAGGCCATTGCTCAGTTTTGTTTTACTTCTAGGGTTAGGGTTAGGTAGGGCTAGTTTTACGATTAACATTAGAATTAAGGCTAGTGTTAGTGTTAGGTTTAGGGTTAGATTTAGAGTTAGGGTTAGAAATAAGGTTAGGGCAAGCATTAGTGCTAGGTTTGGGGCTAGGTTTTGTGTTATGGTAAGGAATAGCATTAGAAATAGGGATAGGGCTAGTGTGAGAGTTAGAGTTAGTCTTGGTGCTAGGGTTATGGTTAGGTTTATTTATAAGGTTACCGGTAGGGCCAGTGTTAGGGTTTGCTCTATGCTTAGGTTCAGGTTTAGACTTGGGTTATTGTTTGTGTCAGAATAAGTGTCATGGTTAGCGTTAGGGTTTGGGATAAGATTAGAGCTAGAATGAGGGCTAATCATGACTATTAAAAGGGTTCAGATTTTGGTTAGCCTAATAATTAGGAATAGTTCTAGGGTTACCATTAGGGTTAGAGTTTTGCTTAGAATAAAGGATAGGGATAGAGCTAGGATTAGGTTTAGGTTTAGGGTTAAAGCTAGGTTTAGAGCTTTAATTAGGGCAAGTTTTGTTGTAGGGTTAGGGCAATGGCTAATGTAAGAACTAGGGTTACCATTAGGGTGAGATTTAGGGTTAGGGTTAAGAGTAGGTCTAGTTTTAGGGTTAGGTTAAAGGTTAGAATGATATTTAGAGCTAGGGTTAGTGTTAGGATATGAATGAGTGTCAGAGTTAGGGTTAGGACTCGAATTAGGGATAGGGTTACTGATAGGTTTCTGTTTAAGATTAGGATGGTGTCTAGAGCTAGGGTGAGCTTTAGGATACAAGTCTCTGTCCGGTTTACTTTTAAGGTTAGGTTTAGGAGTCGAATTTAAATATAGGGTTAGGTCTAGATGTAGAGTTACTTTGGTTTAAGTTAAGGTTTACGGTTAGGGCTATTGCTTGGTTTGGTTTTAGATAAGATTAGGGTTAGTGCTAATTTTATGATTACCATTAGGGTTAGGGCTAGTGTAGTGTTAGGCTTAACCTTAGGTTTAGGGTTAGATTTAGATTTAAGGTTATATCTAAGTTTAGGGTTAGAACTGAGGATAGGGAAAGGGTAGGGATAGGGTTAGATTATGGTATGTAATAGGGTTAGAACTAGGGATAGAGCTAGTGTGAGTTAGAGTTAGTCTTAGGGCTTGGGTTAGGGAAATGGATAAATTAGGACTAGGATTAGGGCTATGGTTAGTGTTCAGCTTAAATATAGAGTAGGTTCTGAGTTAGTATTAAGTTTAGTTTAAGGGATAATGTTATTGCTACGTTTAGAGGTATGGTGATATTTAGAATTTGGGTTAGAGCTTTTTATGGTTAGGGTTATGAATAAGGCTATGTTTAGTGCTGGATGAGGGCTAGTGTTTGTTTTATGTTTAGGGCTAGAATTTGGTTTATGACTAATTTCAGGTCTAGAGTTACGTTTAAAGATAATTTTATGTTTAGGATTATGGCTATGTCTAGTGTAAGGGTGAGGTCTAGGGGTAGGGTCAGGCTTAGGGTTAGGGATATTTTTATGGACAAGGTCTGGGTTAAGGTTTGGCATACGTTAAGGTCTAAATTTAGGGATTAAATTAGCGTTAGGGTTAGGGTTAGAGTAATGATAGGGTTAGCATTAGGGCCCAGGTTAGGTTTAAGTTTATGGATAGAAATAGGGTTAGAGATAGCCTTAGGTTTAGACCTAGGGTTAGCATTAGGGTTAGGGTTATATTTATGGTAATTGATAGTTTTAAACTAGGGTTGGGGCTAGGGTTATGATTATGATTAGGGCTTGGGTTGTGATTAGGCTTGGGTTAGGTTTAAAGCTCAGGATAGGGCTCAGATTATGGCTTGGTTTCATGTTAAGTTAGTGCTATGATTAGGGTTATGGCTAATGTATGTACTAGAGTTTGATTTAGGGCTAATTTTAAGGTTAAGGTTAGGGCTAGGTTGAAGTTCGGGTTAGGTTTAAGGTCAGAGTGATGTTTAGACCTAGGGTTAATATTAGTGTCAGAGTCAGGATCAGAGTTGGTTTTAGGGTTCAGCTTAAAACTCGAATTATGTCTAGGGTTAGGGGTAGGTGTATGGTTAGGTTTTTGTTTAGTTTAAGGATTAGTATTAGAGCTATGGCTCAGTTTTGTTTTAGGCTAGGGCTAGGGTTAGGGCTAGTTTTAGGATTAGTGTTTGGCTTAGGGCTAGTGTTTGGGTTAGGCTTAGGCTTCAGATTAGGGTTAGATTTAGAGATAGGTGTTGATCTAATGTTAGTGCTATGGATAAGGATAAGGCAAGGGTTAGGACAATGGTTAGGACTAGGGTTATGTTAATGGTAAGGAATCGTATTAGAACTAGTTATAGAGCTAGTGTGAGAGTTAGAGTTCTTCTTATGGCTAGGTTTAGGGTTATGGTTAGGGATAGGGCTAAATTAGGGCTAGGGTTAGTGTTAGGTTTAGGCCTAGGTTTAGGGTAAGAGTTAGGGTTATGTTTAGTTTAAAGGAATGGGTTATAGCAAGATTCAGGGCTTGGTGAGAGTTAGTATTAGGGTTAGGGCCAGGGTTACGAATAAGGTTATGATTAAAGGTAGGGTTTAGGGCTAGGATGAGGGCTAGTGTTTGTATTAGGTTTAGGGCTAGTATGAGGTCTAGGGTTAATGTCAGGTCTAGGTCTAGGGTTACAATTAGGGATACATTTAGTGTTAGGTTTATGGCTTGCTCCAGTGTAAGGGTAGGTTTAAGGTAAGGGTCAGTTATAGAGCTAGGGTTATTATTAGGGTCAGAATAAATGTTAGGGTTTAGGTTAGGTTAGGGTTTAAGTTTAGGGCTCAAATTACCATTAGATTTAAGTTTAGGGTAATGACAGGGCTAGGTTTAGAATTTAGTTGTGGTTTAGTGTAATGTAAGGGTTAGGGTTAGGCCTAGTGTTAGCATAAGGGTTAGGGTTATCATTAGAGTAATGGATAGAGTTAGACCTAAGTTTAGGGCTAGGGTTATGTATAGAATTAAGGCTTTTGTTTGGGTTAGTGTTAGGTTTAAGTTAAGGGTTAAAGCTAGGATAAGGACTCTGATTAAGGCTAGGTTTTGGGTTAGGTTAGGGCTAGGGTTAAGACTATGGCTAATGTACAAAGTAAGTTTATGATTAGCGCTAGGTATAAGGTTAGGATTATTGCTAAGTCTAGTGTTAGGGTTAGATTTATGGTTACAATGATTTTAGAGCTAGGTTTAGTGTTAGGGTCAGAATCAGGGTCAGGGTTAGTTTTCAGGTTAGGACTAGAGCTAGGACTAAGGAAAAGGCAAGGTTTATGACTAGGTTTAAGGTTATGGTAATGGATAGGCTTAGAAGTAGGGACAAGGATAGTGTGAGAGTTAGAGTTAGTCTTAGGGATAGGGTTAGGGTTAGGTTTAAGTATAAGTTAGCAGTATGGCCAGTGTTAGGGTTTCCTCTAGGTTTAGGGTCAGTTTTAGAACTAGGGTTTGTGTTAGAGTCTGAATAAGGGTCAGGATTAGTGAAAGGGTTTGGGATAGGATTAGAGCTAGAATGAGGACTAGGGTCAGTACTATTAATAGTGTTAAAATTTGGTTAACCTAAGGATTAGGGATACATCTAGGTTAACAATTAGTGTTAGGGTTTCACTTAGGGTAAGGGATAGGTTTAGAGCTATGTTTAGGGCTAAAGTTAGGGTAGGGTTAGGGTTAAAGTTAGGTTTAGGTTTTGGATTAGGGCTTGTTTTGTGTTAGGGTTAGGACTAGGGTTAGGTCAATCGCTAATATAAGAACTAGGGTTACAATTAGGGTTAGTTTTAGGGTTAGAGGTAGGGGTAGGGGTAGACTTAGTTTTAGTGTTAGGGTTAAGTTTAAGTTTAGGGTGATATTTAGAGCTAGGGTTAATTTTAGGATATGAGTCAGGGTCTGGTGTTAGGTTTAGGACTCAAATAAGGGCTAGGGTAACTGTTAAGTTTAGGTTTAAGTTTAGGATGGTGTTTCAAGCTAGGGTGAGTTTAGTATATGTGTCAGTGTCAGGTATACTTTTAAGGTTATGTTTAGTACTCAAATTAAGGCTATGGTTAGGTCTAGGTGTAGTGTTAGGGTTTGGTTTATGTTAGGTTTAGGGTTAGGACTATTGCTCATTTTTGTTTTACTGGTAGTGGTAGGGTTAGGGCTAGTTTTATGAATAGAGTTAGGGTTAGGGTTAATGTTAGTGTGAGGCTTAGGATTAGGGTTAGGGCTAGGACTAAGGATTGGGCAAGGGTTAGGGTTAGGGTTATGGTTATAAGAGGTAGGATTAGAACTAGTGATAGGGCTAGTATGAGAATTATTGTTAGTCTTAGGGCTAAGGTTAGGGTTAGGGATAGGGCTAAATTAGGGCTTGGATTAGGTCTATGGTTAGTATTCAGTTTAAGCATAGAACTAGGGTTAGTTTTAGGATATAGTTTAGGGTGAGGGAAGGTTTTATGCTAGTTTTAGAGGTAGGGTGATGTTTAGAATAAGGGTTAGGATTAGGTTTATGATTAAGGCTAGGTTTAGGGCTAGGATGAGGTCTCAGGTTTGTTTTAGGGTTAAGGCTAGGATTAGGAGTATGGCTAATTTCATGTCTACAATTATGTTTAAAAATAGTTTTAGGGTTAGGATTATGGGTACGTCTAGTGTAAGGTTCAGGTTTAGGGTTAGGGTCAGGTTTAGGGCTAGGGGTATTATTAAGGTGAAGGTCTAGGTTAGGGTTTGGAATAGGTTCAGGCTTAAAAGTAGGAATTGAATTAGCATTAGGGTAAGGGTTAGGGTAATGAGAGGCTTAGAATTGGGGTTCATGTTTGGTTTAGGTTAATGGATAGGGATAGGATTAGTGATAGGGTTAGGTTTAGGCCTAGGGTTAGCATTAGGGTTAGGGTTATTGTTATGGTAATGTATAGGGTAAGGCTAGGGTTATGGTTATGATTAGGGCTAGGGCTAGGGTTAGGGTTAGGGTTAGGGTTAGGGTTAAAGCTCAGGTTAGGGCTCAGATTAGGGCTAGGATTTGGGCTAAGTTAGTGATAGGGTTAGGATTATGGCTAATGTAAGTACAAGGGTTATGATTAGGACTAATTTTAGGGTTAAGTTTAGGGCTATCTTTAGTGTTAGGGTTAGTGTTAGGATTAGGGTGATGTTTAGAGGTAGGATAAGTGTTAGTGTCAGAGTCAGTGTCAGGGTTAGTTTTAGGGTTCGGCTTAAAACTCGAATTAGGGCTAGGGTTAGGTGTAGGTGTATGATTAGGTTTTGGTTTAGTTTAAGGGTTAGGAATAGAGCTTATGGCTCAGGTTTGTTTTAGGGATAGGGCTAGGGTTAGGGTTAGTTTTAGATTTAGTGTTAGGATTAGGGCTAGTTTTAGGGTTAGGCTTAGGCTTCCAGATAGGGTTAGATTTAGAGATAGATTATGCTCTAATATTAGTGATTGGGCTATGGATAGGGCACGGGTTAGGACTAAGTTTAGAGCTAGGGTTAGGGTTACATTAAGGGATAGGGTTAGAACTAGTGATAGGGTTAGTGTGAGAGTTATATTTATTCTTAGATCTAGGGTTAGGGTTAGGTTTAAAGATGGGGTGAAATTAGGGCTAAGATTAGGGCTAGGGTTAGTATTGGTTGTAGAGCTAGGGTTAGGATTAGGGTTAAGATTAATCTAGGTTTAGGGCTAGGATAAGGGTTGGGGTTTTTGTTTAGGTTAGGGCTAGAATTAGGGCTAAGGCTAATATCAGGTGCGGGGTTACAGTTGGGGAGAGGACAGTTTTAGGATTAAGTTTATGGCTACATCTAGTGTAAGGGTCAGGTTTAGGGCTAAGGGTCAGGTTTAGAGCTAAGGGAATTATTAGGGTCAGGATAAGGTTATAGTTTGGTTGTGGTTAGTGTTTAGTGTTAGGGCTCAAATAGGCATTAGGCAGGGTTAGGGTAATGATAGGTTTTTGTTTAGGATTCAGGTTAGGTTTACAGTAATTGATAGGGTTAGTTTTAGCGATAGTGTTTTTGTTAGGCCTATGGTTAGCATTAGGGTAAGGGTATTCATTAGGGTAATGGATAGGGTTAGAGGTAAGTTTAGGGCTAGGGTTATGGTTAGGAATAGGTCTTGATTTAGGGTTAGGGTTATAACTAGGGTTAGTGTTAAGTTTATGTTTAGCAATAGGGATAGGTTTTGAGCTAGGGTTAGGGCTACAGCGAGGGTTAGATTTAGAGTTAGGTCTAGGGATAAGATTAGAGTATGATTATGGTTAGGGTTAGAGTAATGGATATGGTTAGATGTAAGCATAGGTTATCGTTAGTGATAGATTGAGGTTTAGGTTTAGGTTTAGGGCTATGGTTATGTTTAGGTTTATGGTAAGGGTTAGGGTTTGAGCTAGAGTTAGGTCTATGGTGATTGTGAGGTTTAGGGTTAGGTCTAGTTTTAGTTTTCTGGTTAGGTTTAGGGTTAGGGTTAGGCCTAGGGTTATCAATAGGTTTAGGGTTACTTTTATGGTAATGGGTAGGTTTAGAGCAAGGTTTAGGACTAGGGTTAAGTTTAGGATTAGGGCTAGTGTTAGTGGTATATTTAGGGATAGGTGTAGGTTTATGTTTAGGATAAGGGTTAGGCTTTGAGCTATGGTTAGGACTAATCAAGTGTTAGGTTAGTGTTAGGGTTATGCTTAGGCTTAGGATTAGCTCTAGGTTTTGTGTTCGGTTTAGGCGTAGGGTTAGAGCTGTGGATAATGTAAGAGCTAGGGTTATGATTAGGGCTAGTTTTAGGGTTAGGATTTTGGCTAGGTCTAGTGTTAGGTTTAGATTTTTGTTAGGGTCAAGTTTAGAGGTAGGTTTACTCTTGAAGGCAGGGTTAGTGTTTGGGTTAGAATTAGAGTTAGGGTTACAGCCAGAATTAGAACTAGGTTTAGGTCTAGGGGTAGGGTTAGTGTTTGTGTTAAGTTAAGGGTTACTTTAAGGGCTAGGGATAAGTTTTTGTTTAAGTCTATGGCTAGAGTTAAGGATAGATTTAGGATTTGGTTTATGTCTAGGTTTAATGTTAGGGTTTGGTCTAGGGTTAGGGCCAGGTTTAGACCTAAGATTACTGTTAGGGTGAAAAAAATGGTCAAGGTTAACATTAGGGTTTGGAATAGGGTTAGAGCTAGAGTGAGGATAGGGTTATGACTATTAAAGGGTTAGGGTTTTGGTTAGCTTAAGGATTAGGGATAGGTTTAGGGTTACCATTAAGGTTAGAGTTTCACTTTGGGTAAGGGATAGGTTTAGAGCTAGGGTTAGGGCTAGAGTTAGGGTTAGGGTTAGGGTTAAATCTAAGTTTAGGGCTCAGATTAGGGTTAATTTTTGTGTTAGGGTTAGGGCTAATGTTATGGCAATGGATAATATAAGAACTAGGGTTACAATTAGGGTTAGGGGTAGGTGTAGTTCTAGTGTTAGGGTTCAGTTTAATGTTAGGGTGATATTTATAGCTAGGTTAGTATTAGGATATGATTCAGAGACAGTGTTAGTATTAGCATTAGTATTAGGACTCAAATAAGATCTAGGATTACTGTTAGGGTTCAGTTTAAGGTTAGGGTTGTCTTTAAAGCTAGGGTGACTGTTAGGATATGAGTCAGTGTCAAGGTTAATTTTAAGGTTAGGGTTATGACTCAAATTAAGGCTAGGGTTCCTGTTAGGGTTCGGTTTAAGTTTAGGGTGGTGTTTAGACCTAGGGTGAGTGTTAGGATATGATTCGGTGTCAGGGTTAATTTAAGGTTATGGTAAGGTCTTGAATTAGGGCTTGGGTTAGGTCTACGTGTAGTGTTAGTGTTTGGATTATGTTAAGGTTTAAGGTTAGGAGTATTTTTAAGTTTTTTTTTTTTTTTTTAGACAGAGAGAAAGAGAGAGAGAGAGGGAGAATTTTTTAATATTTTTATTTTTTTTTAGTTTTTGGAGGACACAACATCTTTTTTTTTAATTACATTTTTATTGTTGTTGAGGATCAAACCCAGCACCCCACGCATGCCAGGTGAATGTGCTACTGCTTGAGCCACATCTTCAGCCTCTATTGCTCAGTTTTGTTTTAGTCCTAGGTTATATGATTAGCGTTAGTGTCAGGGCTAGTGTTTGTGTTAGGCTTAGGCTGAGGGTTATGTTAAGACTTGGAGTTAGGGTTAGATCTAGGGTTAGGGCTAGGTCTAATGATAGGGAAAGGGTTAGGGCTAGGTTTAGGGTTATGGTAAATGATAAGGATAGAACTAAGGACCAGGCTAGGGCGAGAGTTAGAGTTAGTCTTAGGGCTAGGGTTATGGTTAGTTTTAAGGATAAAGCTCAATCAGGGCAAGGATTAGAACTAGGGTTAGTGTTCAGCTTACTCCTAGCATTAGGAATAGGTTTAGGGATTAGCTTAAGGGATGTGTTGTAGCTAGGATTAGAGGTAGAGTGAGGATTAGAATTAGGATTAGGGCTAGGATTAAGGTTACAGTTGTGATTAAGTCTAGGTTTAGGACTAGGATGAGGGCTAGGGTTTGTTGTAGGGTGAGGTCTAGAATTAGGGCTAGGGATAATGTCAGGTTTAGTGTTACATTTAGGAGTAGATTTGGAATTAGGTCTATGTCTTAGTCTACTCTAAGTGTTAAGTTTAGCGTAAGGGTCAGTTTTAGATCTAGGGGTATTTTTAAGTTCAGGTTCAGGGTTACGGTTTGTATTAGGTTAAGATTTAGGGATAGGGCTCAAATGAGCATTAGGGTTAGAGTTAGGTTTAGGGTAATGAATATGGTTAGGTTTAGGGGTCAGGGTAGGTTTAGGGTAATGGAGAGATTAAAGGTTTGTGATAGGGTTAGGGTTAGGCCTAGGGTTAGCATTAGGAATAGGGTTATTATAAGGGTAATGTATAGGGTTAGGGTTAGAGTTAGGGTTAGGGTTAGATCTAGGGTTAGGGTTATTGTTAGGGATAAGGCTAGGGTTATGTTTAGGCCAAAGGTTAGGCTTTGAGCTATGCTTAGGTCTAAGGTGAGGTTTAGGCTTATGGTTAGGGTTCGGTTTAGGATTAAGTTTATGCTTAGGGTAGGTTTAGGCCTTGGATTAGGGCTAGGTTTGTCTTAGGTTTAGGTCTAATTTTAGTGCTATGGGTAATGTAAGATCTAGTGTTCTAATTAGGGATAGTTTTAGGGTTAGTGTTATGCCTAGGTCTAGTGTTAGGTTTAGATTTTGGTTGAGAGTCAGTTTTAGAGGTAGGTTTAGTATTAGTGTCAGGGTCAGTGTTCTGATTAGAGTTAGGGTGAAAGCCAGAATCAGGAGTAGTGTTAGGTCTAGGGGTAGTTTTATTGTTTGTTTTAAGTAAAGTGTTATTGTTAGGGTTAGGACTAAGTTTTTATTTAGGTCTAGGGCTAGAGTTATCAGTAGATTTAGGATTAGGTTTAGGTCTAGGGGTAGTGTTAGGGTTAGGTTTAGGTAAAATTTACTGGTAGGGCTATTTTCAGGTTTCAGTTTAGTGTTAGAGTCAGGTTTAGACCTATAAGTAATGTTATGGTCAGAATAAGGGTGAAGATTAGGGTTAGGTTTGGGGTTAGGTTTAGAGATAGAATTAGGGCTAGGGTTTGGACTAGTAATAAAATTAGTGTTTGATTTAGGCTAAGAATTACTATTAGGACTAGGGTTAGCATTATGGATAGGGTTTGGCTTAGGATAAGGGATAGGGTTACAGCTAGGTTTAGATGTAGGGTTAGGGTTAGGTTGAGGGCTAGGGCTAGGGTTAGGTTTAAATCTAGTTTTAGGGCTCAGATTACCGCTATTTTTGATTTTGGGTTAGGGCTAGGGTTAGGACTATAGCTAATGTAAGAACTAGGATTATTATTAGGGTTAGTTTTAGGGTTAGGTTTTGGGCTAGGGATGGTGTTAGAATTTGCTTTATGGTTAGGGTGATATATAGAGCTAGGGTTAGTGTTTGGATATGAGTCATTTTACCAGTTAGTTTTAGTTCTAGGACACAAATTTGAGCTAGGGTTATGGCTAGTTGTAGGGTTAGGGTTTGGTTTAGGTTAGGTTTAGGGTTAGGGTAATGGCTCGGTTTTGTTTTAGGGCTAGGGCTAGGATTAGGGTTAGTTTTATGATTAGCGATAGTGTTCAGCTAGTGGTAGGGTGAGGTTTAGGCTTAAGGTTAGGGTTCGATTTAGAGTTATGGTTTGATTTAAGGTTAGGGCTAAGGTTAGGGCTAGTGTTAGGGTTATGGTAATGGACAGGTTTAGAAATAAAAAATAGGGCTAGGTTGAGAGTTAGAGGTATTCTTAAGGCTAGAGTTAGGGATTTGCTTAGGGTTCAAGCTAAATTAGGGCTAGATTAGCACTAGGTTTAGTGTTAGGGTTAGACTAGGGTTAGTGGTAGTGTTAGGGTTATGGTTAGTTTTAAGGGAAAGGATGAGGTTATGGCTAGGTTCAGGGCTATAGAGAGGGTTAAAATAAGGTATAGGAATAGGGTGAGTATTCAGGTTAGGATTAAGGCTAGGATGAGGGCTAGGGTTTATGTTAGGGTTAGAGCTAAGATTAGGGCTAGGGCTAATGTCAGGTCTAAGGTTATGGTTAGGAATAGTGTTAACGTTAGGTTTATGGCTAGGTCTAGTGGAAAGTTAGGTTAATAGCAAAGGTCAGGTTTAGAGCTAGGTGTATTATTATGGTCAGAGTCTGGTTTAGGGTTTGGTTTAAGATAAGGTTTAGGGTTAGGGCTCAAATTAGTATTAGGGATAGGGTTAAAGTAATGGATAGTGTTAGGTTTAGAGTTTAGGTTAGGTTTAGAGTAATAGGTAGGGTTAGTGTTAGTGATAGGATTAGGGTTAGGCCTAGGGTTAGCATTTAGTTTAGGTTTATGTTTAGGGTAAAGGATAGGGTTAGTGCTAGTGTTAGGGCTTGTGTTAACCTTAGGATTTTGGCTAGGTTTAGAGATAGGCCCAGAGTTAATGTTAGTGTTATGTTTAGCAGAAATGTTAGGGTTTTAGCTAGGGTTAGGGCTTGGGTAATGGTTAAGGTTAGATTCAGGGCTACAGTTAGTGTTAGGGTTAGGGTTATGGCTTGGATTAGCATTAGGGTTAGGGTTATGTTTAAGGTAATGGATAGAGTTTGTGCTAGGATTTGTGCTATTGTTACAGTTAGATTAGGGCTAGGTTTGAGAGTTGGGGCTATTTTTATGTTTAGGGTAAGGATTAGAGTTTGAGTAGGGTTAGGGCCAGAGCCAGTGTTAGGGTTAAGGTTAATGCTAGAGATAGGTTTAGGGTTATGCTTAGGTCTAGGTTTAGGGCAAGGTTTAGGGCTAGGTTTTGTGTGAGGTTTAGGGCTAGTGTTAGGTGTATGAGTAATGTAAGAGTTAGGGTTATGGTTACAGGTAGATTTAGCATTTGTCTAGTGTTAGGGTTAGTTTTTTGGTTAGGATAAGATTTAGAGCTAGAGTTTGTCTTAGAGTAAGTGACTAGGGTTAAGTCTAGGGTTACGGTTAGGGTTAGATTTAGGGTTATGTTTATGGTTAGGTCTAGTGTAAGGGTTAGATTAAAGGTAAGGGTCAAGTTAAGAGCTAGATGTATTATTAAAGTCAGCATATGGCTTATGGTTCAGTTTAGGTTAAGGTTTAGGTTTAGGGCTTTAATTAGCATTAGGTTTAGGGTTAGGGTTGGGGTAATGAATAGGCTTAGGATTAGAGTACAGTTTAGTTGTAGCTTAATGGATAGGTTTAGGGACTGTGATAGGGTTAGGGTTAAGCTTAGGGTTAAAATTAGGGTAAGAATTATGGTTAGGGTACTGAATAGGATTAGAGCTAGGGTTAGGGCTAGGGTTATGGTTAGGATTAGGCTAGGGTTAGGGTACTGTATAGAATTAGAGCTATGGTTAGGACGATGGTTAAGGTTAGAATTAGGGCTAGGGTTAAGTTAGGGTTTGGGATAGGGCTAGGGTTATGTTTTGGATAAAGGTGAGGCTTTGAGCTAGGGTTAGGTCTAAGGGGACGGTTAGGGTTAAAGTTAGGGTTAGGGTTAGTATAGGGTTACACTTAGGGCTAGGTTTATGCCTAGGATTAGGGCTAGGTTTTGTGTTAATTTAGGCCTGGGGTTAGGGCCATTGGTAGTTAAGAGTTACGGTAATGATTAGAGCTAGTTTTAGGGTTAGGGTTATGGCTAGGTGTAGTGTTAGGATTAGGTTTTGAGTTAGGGTGAGTTTTGGAGCTAGGTATATGTTAGGGTCAGGGTCAGTGTTCAGGTTAGAGTGATTGTTGGGGTTAGTGCCAGAATGAGGACTAGGTTTAGGTCTAGAAGTAGGGTTAGTGTTTGGGTTATGTATTTTAAAGGTGATTGTTAAGGCTAGGGCAAGGTTGTTGTTCAGGTCTAGGGCTAGAGTTATATCTAGATTTAGGATTAGCTTTAGGACTAGGACTAGTGTTAGGTTTAGATTTCGGTAAAGGTTTACCAGTAGGGCTAATGTTAGGGTTTGGGTTCGCGTTAGGGTCAGGTTTAGACATATGGTTAGTGTTTGGGTCAGTATAAGTTTCCGGGTTAGGATTAGGGTTTGGGTTATGGTTAGAGCTACAATGAGGGCTAAGGTTAGAACTAGTAATAGGTTTAGGCTTTGGGTTAGGCTATGGATTAGGGTTAGGACTAGGGTTAACATTAGGTTTAGGGTTCGGCTTAAGATAACAAATAGGATAAGAGCTAGTGTTAGGGAAGGGTTAGGGACTGGTTTATGGCTAGGATTAGTGTTAGAGTTAAAGCTAGGGTTAGCGCTCAGATTAGGGCCAGGTTTGGGGTTAGGTTAGGGCTTATGTTAGTGCTACAGCTAATATATAAACTAGGGTTATGATTAGGGCCAGTTTTTGGGTTAGTATTATGGCTAGGTCAAGTGTTAGGATTAGGATTAGTGTTAGTGTGATGTTTAGAGCTAGAGTTAGTTTTAGGGTCAGGATCAGTGTTCAGATTAGAGTTAGCTTTAGGGTTAAAGCCAGAATTATCACTAGGGTTAGGTCTAGGAGTAGGGTTAGTGTTTGGGTTAGGTTAAGGTTTATTATTAGGGCTAGGGCTAGGTTTTTGTTTATATCTAGGGATAGAGATATGGCTAGATTTAAGATTAGGTTTAGGTCTATGGCTAGTGTTAGGGTTAGGTTTAGGAATAGGTTTATATCTAGTGCTAGTGTTAGGGTTCAATATAGGCTTAGGGTCAGGTTTAGACCTACAGTTACCATTAGGGTAAGAATAAGTGTCAGGTTTGAGTTATGGTTAGAGCTAGAGTGATGGCTAGGGTTAGTACTAGTAATAGGATTAACTTTAGGACTAGGGTTAGCATTAGGGTTAGGTTTGGCTTAGGGTAAGGGATAGGGTTAGACCTAGGGTTATGGGTTACATTTCGGGTAGGGTTAGGGCTAGTGTTAGGATTAGGTTTAGGGTTAATGCTAGAGTTAGGTTTCCAAATAGGGCTAAATTTTGGTTAGAGTTAGGGCTAGGTTCAGAGTTATGGCCAATGTTTCCAGTAGAGTTATTATTTGGGCTAGTTATAAGATTGAGGTGAGGACTAATTCTAGTGTTAGGGTTAGGTTTAATATTAGCATGGTGTTTAGAGATAGGGTTAATATTAGGGTCAAAATTAAGGTCAGGGGTATTTTTATGATTAGGGTTTGGACTCGAATTAGGGCTAGGGTGAGGGCTAGGTGTAGCGTTAGGTTTTGGTTTAGGTTAAGCTTTAAAGTTAGGGCTATCTCGGTTTTGTTTTAGAGCTAGGGCTATGGTTATGGCTAGTTTTAAGATTAGCATTAGGTTTAGGACTAGTGTTAGGGTTAGGTTTAGTCTTAGGTTTAGATTTAGATTTAGAGTTAGGGTTAGATCTAGGGTTAGGTCTAAGGCTAAGGATATGGGTAGCATTAGTTCTAGTTTTATAGCTGGGATTAGGGTTATGATAAAAAAGGATTAGAACTAGGGATAGAGCTAGGGCGAGAGTGAGAGTTCGTCTTAGGTCTAGGCTAAGGGTTTGGTTAGGTACAGGGCTTAATTAGGGCTAGGAGTAGGGCTAGGTTTCTATTTATGTTTAGGTCTAGGGTTACTTTTGGGCTTAGGGTTAGGTTTAGTGTAAATGATGGGGTTAGAACTAGGTTTAGGGCTAGGGCGAAGGTTAAAATTAGGGTTAGGGCTAGGGTTTCATTAGAGTTATGATTAAAGCTAGGGTAAGGGCTAGGACAAGGGTTAAGTTTTGTGTTTTGGATAGGGCTAAGATTAGTGTTAGGGAAAATGTCAGTTCTAGGGTTATGGTTAGGGATAGTTTTAGGGTTAGGTTTATGGTTATGTTCAGTGTAAGTGTTATAATTAGGGTAAAGGTTAAATTTAGAGCTAGGGGTATTATTAGGGTCAGAGTCATGTTTAGAGTTTTGTTTAGGTTAGGTTTTAGGGTTAGGGCTCAAATTAGCATTAGGGTTTGTGTTAGGGTAATGATAGGGTTAGATTTAGGGTTCAGGTTAGGTTTAGCATAATGGATAGGGTTATGGTTAGACACAGGGTTAGATTTAGGCCTATGTTTAGCATTATAATTAGGGCTATGTTTAGGGTAATTTATAGGGTTAGAGCTAAGTTTAGCTCTGAGGTTATGGATAGGATTTAGGCTAGGGTTATGGTTATGGTTAGGGTTAGGGTTATGGTTTGTGTTAACTTTAGGGCTAGGATTACAGCTAGGGCAATTGTCAGGCCTATGGTTAAGTTAGAAATAGTTTTAGGGTTAGGTTTATGGCTAGGTCTAGTATAAGGTTAAGTTTAGGGGTAGGGTCAGGGTTAGAGCTAGGTATATTATTACGGGAATCATCAGAGTTAGGGTTTGGCTTAGGTTAAGTTTAGGATTAGGGCTCAAATTAGCATTAGCGTTAGGGTTAGGGTAATGATAGGGTTAGGTTTAGGGTTCAAGTTAGGTTTTGGTTAATGAATAAGGTTAGGGTTAGCAATAAGGTTAGAGTTAGGCCTAGGGTTAGTATTAGAGTTATGGTTAGGGTTAGGGTAATGGATAGGGTTAGAGCTAGTTATAAGGTTAGGGTTATGTTTAGGATTCTGTCTAGGGTTAGGGTAGGGTTTAGGGCTAGGTTTTGGTTTAGGGTTAGGTTAAAACTAGGTTTAAGTCTCAAATAAGGGCTAGGTTTTGGTTTTGGTTAGGGCTAGGGTTAGGGCTATGGCTAAGTATGAACTAGTGTTACAATTTGTGTCAGTTTTAGAGGTAGGGTTAGGGTGATATTTTTAGCAAGGTTTATAGTTAGGGTCAGTATAAGGGTCAGGGTTAGATTTAGTGGTAGGTTTAGGACACGAATTAGGGCTAAAATTAGTGCTAGGTGTAGGGTTAGGTTTTGGTTTAGGTTAAGGGTTACGGTTAGGGCTATGGCTCAGTTTTGTTTTAGGGATAGGGCTAAGGTTAAGGCTAGATTTTGGATTAGCATCAGGGTTAGGGCTAGTTTTAGAGTGAGGTTTAGGCTTAGTTTTAGGGTTAGATTTAGAGTTAGGGTTGATACAAAGTAAGGGCTCATGCTAGGGTTAGGGTTATCGTAAGAAATATGGTTATAACTAGGGATACGTCTAGGGTGAGAATTAGATTTTCTTCTGAGGAGTAGGCTTAGGGTGAGCGTTAGGGTTACTGCTAAATTAGTGCTAGGACTAGGACCTGGGTTAGTGTTAGGATTAAACCTAGGGGTTGTGCTAGGGGTAGGGTTAGCACTGGGGTTAGGGTTAAGTTTAGGGGAATGAGTGGGGTTATAGCTAGTTTTAGGGCTAGGGTGAGGGTTAGAATTAGGATTAGGCCTCGAGTTATGGTTCAGTTTAGGATTAAGGCTAGGATTAGGGCTAGAATAAGGGTTAGGTATTCTGATAGGATTAGGGCTAGGTCTCGGGCTAGGGATAATATCAGGAATAGGGTTATTGTTAAGGATAGTTTTAGGGTTAGGTTATGGCTAATTCTATTGTAAGGGTTAGGCTTAGGTTAAAGGTCAACTTTAGAGCTATGGTTATTATTAGTGTCACGGTCAGGGTCAGGGTTAGCATTTGGTTTACGTTAAGGTTAAGGGGTTAGGGCTCGAATTAGTGTTAGGGTTATGTATAGAGTAAAGGTAATGGAAGGTTTTACTTTAGGTTTTAGTTAAGATTTAAGGTAACGGATGGGTTAGGTTTCAGCAATCGGGTTAGGGTTAACATTAGGGTTAGGGTTATGTTTAATGTAATGGATAGTTTTAGAGCTAGGGTTAGGGCTAGGTTATGGTTGGGATAAGTCTAGGATTAGGGTTAGGTTTAGAGGTAGGGCTAGGGTTTTGTTTAGGGTAAGTGTTGTGGTTAGGGTAAGTGTTAGTTTAGGGTTAAGGTTATGGTTAGGTTAGGATAATGGTTAGTGTTTGAGCTAGGGTTAGGTCTAGTGTGATGGTTAGGGTTAGGTTTAGTTCTAAGTTCAAATTATGGTTAGAATTAGGTTTAGTGTTAGGGATAGGGTTTTAATTAGGGTTAGGATTTGGGTTAGGGTAATGGATATGGTTACAGCTAAATTTCAGACTAGGGTTAGGTTAGGATTAGGGCTAGGGTTAGGATTAGTATTTAGGATAGGGCTAGGGTTATGTTTAGTGTAAGGGTTAGGCTTTGATCTAGGGTTAGGACTAAAGAGAGGGTTAGGTTTAGAGTTAGATTTTGGGTTAGGGATAGGCTTAGGTTTATGCTTAGAGCTAAGTTTAGGCCTAGGCTTAGCTCTAGGTTTTGTGTTAGGTTTAGGTCTAGGGTTAGGACTATGGGTAATGTAAAAGATAGGGTAATATTTAGGGCTAGTGTTAGGTTTAAGGTTATATCTAGGTCTAGTGTTAGGTCTAGGTTTTGGGTTAGTGTCAGGGTTAAAACTAGTTTAAGTGTTAGGATCAGGGTCAGTGTTCAGGATAGGGTTAGGTTTAGGGTCAAAGCCAGAATTAGCACGAGGCGTAGGTCTAGGGATAGGGTAAGTGTTTGGTTTAGGTTAACGGTTATTATTAGGGCTAGTGCTAGGATTTTGTTTAGATCTAGGGCTAGATTTATAGCTATATTTAGGATTAGCTTTGGGTCTAGGTGTAGTGTTAGGCTTAGGCATAAGTATAGGGTTACTGGTAGGTCTAGTGATAGGTTTTGGTTTAGGTTTAGGGTCAGGTTTAGACCTAGGGTTGCTTTTAGGGTCTGATGAGGATCAGGGTTAGTTAGAGATACATTGAGGGAGAGGGTTAAGACGAGTAATATGGTTAGAGTTGAAGTTAGGCTAAGGATTAGTGTTAGGAATAGGATTAGCATTTGGGTTAGGGTTTGGCTTAGGGTAAGTGATAGGGTTAGAGCTAGGGTTAGGGCTAGGGTTAGGGTTAGGTTTAGGGCTAGTGTTAGAGTTAAGATTAAGGTTAAAGCTACGTTAAGGGCTTGGATCCAGGGTAGGATTTGTGTTAGTGTTAATGCTAGGGTAAGGACAATGACTAATGTAGGAACTAGGGTTACAATTAAGGCTAGTTTTAGTGTTACAGTTAAGGCTAAGTCTAGTATTAGGGGTTAATTTAAGTTAGGGTGATGATTAGAGCTAGGATTAGTGTTAGGGTCTGCATCAGGGTCAGAGTAATTTTTAGAGTTAGGGTTAGGGCTAGATGTAAGTTTTGGGTTTGGTTTAGGTTAATGGTTTGTGTTAGGGATATGGCTTGGTTTTGTTTTATGGCTAGGGCTAAGGCAAGTTTTAGGATTAGCATTATGTTTAGGGGTAGTGTTAGGGTTTGGTCTGGCTTATGATTACAGTTAAATTTAGAGTTAGGTTTAGATTTAGAGTTAGGTTTAGATCTAGAGTTAGGATAGGGCTAAGGATAGAACTAGGACTAATGATAGGGCAAGAGTTCTAGTTAGTCTTAGGGCTAGGGTTAGGGTTAGGATAGGATTAAATTAGAGCTAGGATTAGCGCTAGGCTTAGTGTTGTATTAGGCCTAGGGTTAGGTCATGGCACTAGTCCTAATTCTGGTTCTAACTCTAACTCTTATCCTATCCAGAACACTGACCCTGACCCTAACATTAACCAAAAAGAAGAGAAACATGAAAATTGAAACTGTCCTGAGAGAAAAAAACCCTTTTACGTAGGAGGCCCAAACATTTGGAGTATAGTCAAAATAGGAAAAAGGTGAATCCTGCCCTGTATCAGAAAATTTTATAAAAAACTAACTCTAACCCTAACACCTGGTCTAAACCTAGTCCTAACACTAAGTCTAACCCTAAACCTAATCTGTTTAGAGAAACTTTAATCATAGAAGTTTCAAAATTGGGGAGTCTAGTGGGGCAAGCTTACAGATGAGTCATGGGCAGTTTCAAAGAAATCTGACAAAATAATTGGGTGAGCTATTTCAGTACATGGATATTTCCCTGGTTTCTCCTAAAGTGGTTCTCAGATAAATTCATATTGCATTCTTCAGCTTATTACTCATTACACAAGGAACAAACCAGAGAGTGCCCACAGAGAACTGATTGAGTGTGAACAATTTCAAGCAGCTAGCACTAACCCTGTTTGATTGCCTGCTCCATTTCTCTTCAACAAAATAGTTTAAAATTAAGTGAAACCTTAAAATACAATCTGTTCCTGACAGCAAACCATTGAACCAAGAAGGCCCAAACCAGGAATATTGTGAGGCTAGGTAAAAGGTGAATCCTGCTCAGTATCAAAGATACCTGACACTAACCCTAACACTAGGTTTAAACCTAGTCATTACCCTAACCATAAACCTAACCCTAATCTATTTAGAACTGTTTATCATAGAAGTCACAGATTAAGGGAGCCTAGTGGGGCAAGCTAACAGATGAATCTTGTGCAGTATCAAAGAAATCTGACCAAATAATTTGGGAGGTAGTTCAGTACATGTATATTTCCCTGTTGTCTCCAACATTAATTTCGGATATATATGTTTTTGAATGCTTCAGCTTTGGGATAGAATTATGGCAGTTTTAGGGTTAGAGTTAGGGTTAGGGCTAGGATTATCATTAGGGTTGGGGTTAGGTTTAGTGTAATGGATATGGTTAGATTTAGGTTTAGGTTTAGGGTTAGGGTTAGGGTTAGGGCTATTGTTATGTTTAGGTTTATGGTAAGGGTTAGGTTTTGAGCTAGGGTTAGGGTTATAGTGAGTGTTAGGCTTAGGTTAGGTCTAGGTTTAGTTTTCTGGTTAGGGTTAGGGTTAGGGTTAGGGTTAAGGCTAGGGTTACCAATAGGTTTAGGGTTAGGTTTAGTGTATTTTGTAGGTTTAGAGCTAGGGTTAGGGCTAGGGTTAAGGTTAGGATTAGGGGCTAGGGTTAGGGTTAGATTTACAGATATTTCTAGGTTTTATGTTAATGGTAAGTGTTAAACTTTGAGCTAGGGTTGGGACTAAGGCTAGAATTAAGTTAGGATTAGGGCTAGGGTTAGGGTTAGGGTTATGCTTAGGGATAGGTTAGGGTTAAAGTTAGTGTTAGGGTTAGATTTAGGGTTAGTGTTCGTATTTGATTACAGTTAAGTTAAGGTTTAGGGTAAGGTTTAGGGTTATGATTACTGTTAGTATCACTATTAGAGTTAGGGTTAATTTGAGTGTTAGGTTTAGAGTAAGATTTAGGGTTAAGTTTAGTGTTACGTTTAGTGTTAGTGTTATGGTTAGGTTACGGTTATGATTAGGATTAGGGTTAGGTTTAGGTTTAGGGTTAGAGTTAGGATAGGATTAGAGTTAGGGTTTGGGTAGTGTTAAGGTTAGGTTTAGATTGGGGGTTATGGTTTGAATTAGGGTTAGGGTTGTTGTTCATGTTAGAGTAGGGTTTAGGATTAATATTAGGTTTAGGTTTAGAGTTAGGGTTAGTGTTAGTGTTAGGGTTAGGTTTAGTGCTAGTGTTAGGGTTATGGGTAGGTTTAGGTTTAGTGTTAGCATTAGGGTTAGGTTTAGGATTATTTTAAAATTAGGGTGAGAATCAGGGATCAGGGCAGGGTTAGGGTTAGTTTAAGTGTTAGGATTAGGTTTGGGTTTGGGTTAGGTTTAGTGTTAGGGTTAGTTTTAGGTTTAGGGTTATGGTTTGTGTTAGGGTGGAGGGTTAGGGTTAGGGTTTGGGTTAGGGTTAGGTTTAGGTTATGTTTGGATTAGGGTTAGAGTTAGGGTTAGTGTTAGGGTGAAGGGTAGGTTTAGGGTTAGTGTTAATGATAGGGTTAGGGTTAGGTTTAGGGTTATTATTAGGTAAGGGTTAGGATTAGGGTTAGGGTACAGTTTTGGGTTAGTTTAGGTTTAGTTTTAGAATTAGGGTGAGGTTCAGGGATAGGGATCGAGTTAGGGTTAGTTTAAGAGTTAGGATTAGGGTTAGGGGTGTGGTTAGGTTTAGGGTTGGTGTTAGGTTGAGGCTTAGGGTTAGGGTTTGTGTTAGTGTTAGAGGTTGGGTTACATTAGGATTAGTTTTAGAGTTAGGTTTAAAGTTAGAGTTAGTGTTAGTGATAAGGTTAGAATAGGTTTAGGCTAAGGGTTAGGTTAGGGTTAGGGTAAGGGTTTGGATTAGTGTTAGGGTAAGTGTTAGGGTTAGGGTTAGGGTAGGGTTAGGAGTAGGTTTAGTATTAGTTTTAATATAGGGTTAAAATTAGGGTTAGGGTTAGTGTTAGTGTTAGGGTTAGGGTTAGATTTAGAGTTAGGCTTACTGTTAATGTTAGAGTTAGGTTTACGTTTAAGGTTAGGAATAGTGTTAGGGTTAGGGATAGGTTTAGAGTTAGGGTTAGGGTTAGGGTTAAGTTTAGTTTAGTGTTGTATTTAGGATTAAGGTTAGGGTTAGTGTTATGCTTAGGTTTAGTGTTAGGTTTAGTTTTATTATATGTGTTAGAGTTAGGGTTAGGTTTAAGGTTTGGGTTAGTGTTAAGGTTAGGGTTAGTTTTTGGTTAGGGTTATGATTTTCAACTTAATGTTAGGGTTAAGGTTAGGTTTATGTTTTGTATTAGGGTTAGGTTTAGGGTTTTTTGTTAGGGGGTTAAGAATATGGGTTGAGGTTAGTGTTAGTGTTTGGGTATTAGGGATAGTGTTAGTGTTAGTTTTAGTGTTAAGGTTAGTCTTAGGTTTAGGTTAGGTTTAAGCTTAGGTTTAGAAATAGGGTTGGGTTAGTGTTAGGTTAGAATTAGTGTTAGAGTTAGGGTTAAGTTTAGGGTTAGTTTATGTCAGGGTTAGGTAATTAGTTGGGTTAGAGTTAGTGTTTGATAGTGTAGTGTTTGGTTAGGTTAGAGTTAGGGTTAGGTGTTAGGGTATGTGTTAAATTTAGGATTAGGGTTTGGTTTAGTGTTAAAGTTAGAATTAGGGTTAGTGTCAGGTTAAGGTTAGGTTTTGGCTTAATGTTATTGTTATGGTTAGGGTTAGTGTCAGGTTTATGGTTTGGGTTGGTGTTAGTTTAGGGTTAGGGTTTGTTTTAGGTTATATTGAGGGTTATGGTGAGGGTTAGGGTTAGAATTATGGTTAGAGGTAGTGTTAAAAATAGTGTTTGGATAAGGGTTAGTGTTGAGTTTAGGCTTAGGGTTAGGTTTAGGGTTAGGGTTAGGGGAAGGGTGAGTTTTTAAGTTTATGTTAGGTTTCAGATTTTATGGTTAGGATTACAGTTAAGGTAAAGATTAGGATTATTTTAAGGTTGGGGTAGGGTTGGTTAGTGTTAGGGTTAGGTAGGTACGGTTATGGTTAGGTTAGGGATAGGTTAGTTTAGGTTTAGTGTTAGGGTTAGGGTTCAGTTAAGGTTAGGGTTAGTGTTAGGATCAGATTTTATGGTTCATGTATGGTTTGTAGGTTAGTTAGTTGTTAGGGTTATGGTTAGGGTTAGGGTTAGGATTCGTGTTAGCGTTAGGGTTAGGGTTAGATTTAGGTTTAAGTTTACATTTCGTGTTAGTGTTTGGGTTAGGGTAGGAATATTGTTAGGTTTAGGTATAGGTTTAGGGTTAGTTTTAGGGTTAGGTCTAGGTTTAGGGCTAGGGTTATTGTTACAGATAGGGTTAATGTTATCGTTCTTGTTCGTGTTAGGTTTAGGGTTAGGGTTATGGTTAGAGTTAGTTTTAGGAATAGTGTTAGGGTTATTGTTCAGGTTAGGGTTAGGGTCAGTTTTAGAATTAGGGTTAGGGTTAGGGTTAGTGTTAGGATTAGTGTTAGGGTGAAGGATATGATTTGTGCTAGGGTAAGGGATAGGGTTAGGGTTTGTGTTAGGTTTAGTGATAGGGAAGGTTTATGGTTATGGTTAGTATTAGGGTTAAAGTTAGGCTTAGTGTTAGGTTTAGACTTAGGTTTAGGGTTACCCATAGGTTAGGGTTAGTGTTAGGGTTAGGGTTATGGTTAATTTTAGAGTAAGTGTTAGGTTTCGGGTTAGAGTTTGGGTTATGATTAGTGATAGGGTTGGGGTTGATCTTAGGATTAATGTTAGGATTGGGGTTAGGTTTAGCATTAGGGTTAGTGTTAGGGTTAGGTTAGGGTTTGGTTAGGGTTTGTGTTAGGGGTATGGTTTGGGTTAGGATTAGGTTTATGTTAGGCTTAGGGTTAGCGTTACGTTTAGGTTTATTGTTAGGGTTATGGTTAGGTTTAGGGTTAGGGTTAGGTTTAAGGTTTGGGTTTGTGTTACAGTTAGGGTTAGGGTTGAGGTTCG
The DNA here is from genome assembly GCF_047511675.1 of Marmota flaviventris. Taxonomy (NCBI): domain Eukaryota; kingdom Metazoa; phylum Chordata; class Mammalia; order Rodentia; family Sciuridae; genus Marmota; species Marmota flaviventris. The sequence goes on from NW_027288240.1 coordinate 57,577, forward strand.
TGGTAGGGTTAGTGTTAGGATTACTGTTAGGTCTGGTTTTATTTTTAGGGTTAATATTAGGGTTAGTGTTAGGATTAGTTTTGGAGTTAAGATTTAGGTTCGTGTTAGGGTTAGGGTTAAGCTTAGTGTAAGGGTTAAGTTTAAATTTAGGGTTAGGCTTAGTGTTATTGTTAGGTTTATATTTAGGGTTAGATTTAGGAATACTGTTAGCGTTACGGATAGGTTTAGGTTTAGTGTTTGGATTATGGTTAAAGGTAAGCTTAGTGTTAAGTTTAGGGTTAGGGTTAGGGTTAGCATTATGGTTAGTATTAGGGTTAGAATTAGTGTTAAGGTTATGGTTAGTGTTAGGGTTAATTTTAGGGTTAGGATTAGGTTTAGGGTTAATGTTAGTGTTAGGGATAGTGTTAAGGTAAGTGTTAGGTTTAGGGTTAGGTTTAGGCTTCGGGTTAGTGATAGGGTTATGTTTAGGGTTAGTTAGTTTTAGGATTAGTGTTAGTGATACGGTTAGGGTTAGGGTTAGTTAGTGTTCGGGTTAGGGTTACATTAGGGTTAGGTAAGTGTTAGGGTTAAGGTTAGGTCAAAGTTAGTGTTAGATTAGGGTTAGGGTTTGTGTTAGAGTTAGGTTTAGGTTTAGGTTTTGTGTTAGGGTTAGGGTTATTTTAGTGTTACTGTTAGGGTTAGATTTAGGTTTAGGTGTTGTGTTAGGGTTAGGGTTATTTTAGGGTTACTGTTAGGGTTAGGGATAGTTTTAGGATTAGTGTTAGGGTTAGGGTTAGGGTTAGTGTTAGGGTTAGTGTTAGGCTTTGGGTTAGGTTCAGGACTTGGCTTTGTGTTAGGTTTACATTTAGGGATAGTGTTAGGCTTAGTGTTATGTGTTATGGTTAGAGTTACAATTAATGTTAAGGTTAGGATTAGTGTTTGGTTAAGGGTTAGAGTTAGGTTTAGGGTTAGTGTTAGGGTTACAGTTAGGTTTAGTGTTAGGTTTAGGTTTAGGGTGAGTTTTAAAGTTAGGGTTAGGGTTAGTGTTATGGTTATGGTAAGGATTAGGGTTTGGGATAAGGTTAGGGTTAGGATAAGTGTTAGGTTAGTGTTAGGGTAGGGTTAATATTACCGCTTTTTTTTTTTTTTTTTTTTTTTTTTAGAGTTAGGGTTATTTTAAGGTTAGGGTTATGGTTCATGTTAGGGTTAAGTTTAGGGATAATGTTAGGTTTAAGTTAAGATTAGGATTAGGGTTACTCTTAGTTTTAGGGTTAGAGTTAGGATGAGAGTTAGGGTTAGGGTTCAGGTTAAAGTAAGGGTTATTTTTAGCTTTAGGGTTAATGTTAGGCTTAGGTAAGGTTTAGAGTTGGTGTTAGGGTTAGGTTTGTGGTTGGGATTAGGGTTAGGGTTAGGATTAGAGTTAGGGTTAATTTTAGGTTTATGGTTAAGTTTAGGGTTAGTGATAGGGTTAGTTCAGGTTTAGGGTTATGGTTAGTGTGAGGGTTAGTGTTAGTATTACATTTAGGTTTAGGGTTAGTGTTAAGGTTAGGGTTAGGGTTAGGGTTAGGGTTAAGTTTGGGTTTAGTGTAAGGTTTAGGTTTAGGTTTCATGCAAGTGTTAGGGTTATGGTGAGTGTTGTGGTTAGGGTTAGGGGCAAGATTAGCATTAGTGTTAGGGTTAGGCCTAGTGATAGGTTCAGAGTTAATATTAGGGTTATATTTAGGGTTAGTTTTATGTTTAGGGTTAGGGTTATGTTGAGCTTTACGGTTACTGTAATGGTAAGGGTTAGAGTTAGTTTTAGTGTTAGGTATAGGGTTCATGTTAGTGTCTGTGTTAGGGTTAGTGTTACGGATAGGATTAGGTTTTGGGTTAGCTTTAGTGTTAGTGTTAGTGTTACGGTTAGGGATAGTGTTAGGGTTAGGAATAGGTTTAGGGTTAGAAATAGGGTTAGTGCTATGGTTAGGGTTAGGGATAGTGCTAGGGTTAGTTTTAGAGTTAGGATTAGGGTTATGGTTAGGGTTAGTTTTAGTGTTAAGGTTAGTGTTAGGGTTCGGGTTAGGTTTAGGGTTAGTTTTAGAGTTAGGTTTAAGGTTAAGGTTAGTGTTAATATTAGTGTTAGGTTAGGGTAAGCGTTAGGTTTGGGGTTTCTGTTAGAGTTACTGATAGGGTTAGGGTTAGTTTTATGGTTATGATTAGAGTTAGATTGAGGCTTAAAATTAGGTTTAGGGTTAGTTTAGGGTTACAGGTAGGATAGGGTTTCTGTTAGTATTATGGTTAGTGTTAGGGTTATAGTTAGGGTTAGGCTTTTTTTAGGTTTAGGGTTAGTGTAAGGGTTTGGGTTCAGGTTAGCTTTAGTGTATGTGTTAGTATTAGTGTTAGGCTTAAATTTAGGGATATTGTTAGGGTTACGTATCTGTTTGTGGTTACTTTTACTGTTAGGCTTAGGGCTAGATTTAGTGTTATGGTAAGGTTGGGTTTGGTTAATGTTAGGGTTAGGGTTAGGGTTAACGTTAGTTTTAGGGTTAGGTTTATGGTCACTCTTCGGGTTAGGCTTAGGGTTAGATTTAGAATTAGTGACAATGTTAGGGATATGGTTAGTTTTAGAATAGTGTTAGGGTAAGAATTATGATTTGTGTTAGGGTAAGGTTTAGGTTTAGATTTTCTCTGTTAGGGTAAAAAGATAGGTTTAGTGTTAGTGTTAGGGTTAGGGTTAGTGTTATGTTTAGGATTATGGTTAGGTTTAGGATTAGTGTTTGGGTTAGTGTCATACTTAGTTTTAGGGTTAATGTTAGGGTTAGTGTTAGAGTTATGGTTAGGAAGATGATTAGAGTGAAGAATAGGTTTAGGGATAGTTTTACAGTTACGGGTAGGATTGGTACAGTGTTAGGATTAGGGTTAGTATTAATGTTAGTTTTAGGGTTAGGGTAAGGGTTAGAGTTAGTGACAGGGTTAGTTTTGGGGTTAGGGTTAGTGTTAGATTAGGGTTAGGGTTAGTGTTAGGATTAGTGTTTGTGTTAGGTTTAGGGTTACAGTTAGGTAAGGGTTAGGGTTCGTGTTAGGTTATGGTTAGGGTTATGTTTTTCTACTTCGTTTGTTAAGTTTATGGTTAGGGTTAGGGATAGGGTAACATTATGTTTATTGTTAGGATTAGGGATAGGTTAGCATTAGAGTTAGGGTTAGGGTAAGTTTAGCTTTAGTGTTAAGATTATGGTTAGTTTTAGGGTTAGTGCTAGGGTTAGGGGTAGGGTTATTGTTAGTGTTAGGTTTAGGTTTAGGGTTAGGTTTACTGTTAGGTTTACGATTCTGGTTAGGATTCATGTTAAGGTTATGGTTAGGGTTAGTGTTTGTGTTAGGGTTAGGGTTAGTGTTACTTTTAGGGTTATGGTTAGGTTTAGGATTAGTTTTGGGGTTAGTGTTAGACGTAGATTTAGGGTTAGTGTAGGGTTACAGTTAGGGTTACTGTTATGGTTAGGGTTATGTTATGTTGAGGCTTAGGGTTAGTGTTAGGTTAGCGATAGGTTTAGGGTTATTGTAAGTGTTAGGTTTAGGTTTAGAGTTAGGTTTAGGGTTATTGTTGGGATTAGGTTTAGGTTTAGGTTTAGGATTAGGTTAGTGTTCTATTTAAAGATACTGTTAGGTATCTTTAAATATGGTTTGTGTTAGGGTTAGTTTTAGGGTTAAGATAAGGGTTAGTGTTAGGTTATGGCTAAGGTTAGTGTTAATGTTAGTCTTAGGTTTAGGGTTAGATTAAGGTAGGGGTTATTGTTAGGGTTAGGGTCAGGGTTGGGTTTAGTTTTAGGGATAGAATTAGGGTGAGTGTTAGTGATACATTAGGGATAGGGTTAGAGTTAGGGTTAGGGATAGGGTTAGGATTAGGGTTATGTTTACAGTTAGAGTTAGTGTTATGGTTAGGATCAGGCTTAGGGTTAGGATTAGGGTTAGTGTTAGGGTTAGGGTAAGGTTTGGCCTTAAGATTAGTGTTAGGGTTAGGGTTAGGGTTTTGGTTAAATTAGGGTTAGGGTTAGATTTATGGTTCATGTTAGGATTAAGGTAAGGATTCGTGTTAGCTTTAGGTTTAGGTTTAGGGTTAGGGTTAGTGTTAGGGTTAGGTTTAGAGTTAGGTTTATATATAGTGTTAGGTTTAGGGTTAGGTTTAGAGGTAGAGTTAGTGTTAAGTGAGGGTTAGGGTTAGGATTAGGGTTAGTGTTATAGTGCAATGGTTAGGGTAAGGTTTACTGTTAAGATTAATGTTAGAGTTAGAGTTAGGGTTTGGTTTAAAGTAGGGTTAGGGTTAGATTTTTGGTTCGTGTTAGGATTACAGTTAGGGTTTTTGTTAGGTTTAGTTTTAGGGTAAGGGTTAGGTTTAGGATTAGGGTTAGGGTTAGTGTATGGGTTTGGGTTATATTTAGTGTTAGTGTTAGGGTTAGGGTTTGTGTTAGGATTAGGGTTACGATTAGGGTTAGTGTTAGTGTTATGGTTAGGATTAGGTTTAGGGTTAGGTTTAGTGTTTGGGTTAGAGTTAGTGTTAGGTTTAGGGTCGGGGTTAGGGTGAGGCTTACGGTTAGTGTCAGGGTGAGGGTTAGCTTTAGGGTTAGGATTAGGGTTTTGGTTAAGGTTAGGGTTTGGTTAATGTTAGTGTTGAGTTTAGCATTAGTGTTAGCGTTATGGTTAGGGTTAGTGTTATGAAGAGGGTTAGTGTTAAGGTTGTGTTTGGGTTAAGATAAGGGTTAGGTTTCTTGTTAGGCATCTGGTTAGGCTTAGTGTTAGGTTTTGGTTTAGGGTGAGGGTTAGAATAAGGATTAGGATAAGGGGTTAGTATTAGTGTTAGGAAAGAGTTGGGGTTACGGTTAGGGTTAGGATTAGGGTTAGGTTAAAATTTAGTGTTAGGGTTATGGTTAGGTTTAGGGTTAATGTTAGGGATAGTATTAAGGTTAGGTTTAGGGTTAGCTTTAGTGTTTGGGTTTTGGTTATACTTAGGTTTAGGTTTAGTGTTAGTGTTTGAATTAGGGTTAGTATTAGGTTTAGCATTAGGGGTAGGGAGCGGGTTAGCGTAAGGGTTTGGGTGAGATTTAGAGTTATGATTAGGTAAGGGGTATGTTTAGGGTTAGGTTAGGTCTAGGATTAGGGTTTGAGTTAGGGTTTGTGTTACAATTCATGTTAATGTTAGGGTTAGGGTTACACTAGGGTCAGTGTTAGGGTAAGGGTGAGGGTTAGGGTTACTGTTAGGGTTAGGGTTAGGGTTATGTTTAGGAAATGGTTAGGTTTAGAGTTAGGGTTAAGGTTATGACCAGAGTTAGGTTTAAATTTGGGTTAGGGTTAGTCTAAGGGTTACTTTTAGCGTTAGAGTTATTGTTAGAATTAGTGTTAGCATTAGGGTTATCGTTTGTGATATCGTTAGGATTAGGTTTAGGGGTTTTTTTTAGGTAAGGATTAGGGATAGTATTATGGTTAGTTAGGGTTATTGTGAGACTTAGGGTTAGTTTTAGTGTTAGGGTTAGTGTTAGGGTTAGTGTATAGTTAGGGTTAAGGTTACTGTTAGGTTTCGGGTTACAGGTAGTGTTAAGGTTAGTATAGGGTTAGGTTTGTTGTAAGGGTTAGTGTTAAGATTTGGGTTTAAATTAGTGTTAGGGTTAGGGTTAGGCTTAGGCTTATGCAAGGTTTAGGGTGAAGGTTAGGTTAGGGTTTGAATGATGGTTTGGGTTAGGGTTTTTGTTAGGGTTAGGATTAGGGTTACATTAGGGTTAGGGTTATAGTTAGGGTTAGGGTTAGTGGAAGGGTTAGAATTAGGGTTGATATTATGTTTAATGTTAGGTTATGGTTAGGTTTAGGGTTAGTGTTCTGTTAGTGTGGTAGTTTAAGGGTTAGGGTTAGGGTTAGGGTTGAGGTTAGTGTTAGGCTTAGGGTGAGGGATAAGTTTTGGGTTCGAGTTAGGGTTGGGCTTAATGTTCAGGATAGGTTAGGGGTACTTTTTGAGTAAGGGTTAGTGTTACGGTTAGAGTAACGTTTAGGGTTAGGTTTAAGTTTAGGTTTAGTTTTAGAATTACATTTAGGGTTATCCTTTGGGTTATTTTTTGGGTTAGAATTATAGTTAGAGATAGAATTCAGTTTATGTCTAGGGTTAGTTTTAAAGTTAGGGTTAGGATTAGGGTTAGGGTTAGTTTTAGGGTTAGTATTAGGGTTAGAGTTATGATTTGTGTTAGGGTAAGTGTTATGGTTAGGGTTTGTGTTAGGGTTAAAATTAGATTTAGGTTTTGGGATATGGATATTAAGAGAGGTTAAGTGAAGCATAGGGTTAGGGTTAGGATTAGTTTTATGGTTGTGGGTAGGGTAGGGGTTTTGTTAGGTTTAGGGTTAGGGTTAGTGTTACTGTTAGGGTTAAGGTTAGGGTTCGTGATAAGGATAAGGTAGAGGTTAGGGTTAGTGTTAGGATTAGGGTTAGGGTTAGTGTTAGGTTCAGTGTTAGGGTTAGAGTTAAGGTTAAAGTTAGGAAACAGGATTAGTGTTATGTTAGGGTTAGGTTTGTGTTAGGGTTACAGTTAGGGTTAGAGGTAGGGTTACTTTAGGCTTAGGGTTAGGGTACGGTTTAGGGTTAGTGTTAGGGTTAAATTTCGGGTTAAAGTTAGGGATAGGTTTAGTGTTAGGTTTATGGTTAGTTTTAGGGTTAGTGTTAGGGTTAGGGTAAGGTTTAGGGTTAGTGTTAGGGTTAAGTTTAGTGTTAGGGTTAGGATTATGGTTAGGGTAGGTGTTAGGGTTAGTGTTAGAGTTAGGTTTAGGTTTAGGTTTATGATTACAATTAGTGTTACATTTAGGGTTAGGTTTCGGTTTAGGATTAGTGTTTGGGTTAGTGTTAGAGTTAGGTTTAGACTAGTGTTAGAATTAGGCTTAGGGTTAGTGTTACAGTTAGGGTTATGATTAAGGTGAAACATAGTTAGTGATAGGGTAGGGTTAGGGTTAGAGTTAGTGTTAGGGTTAGGTTTAGGTTTAGGGTTTGGGTTTTGGTTAGCTTTACGGTTAGGATTAGGTTTTATTAATGTTTGGGTTAAGTTTAGGGTTAGGTTTAGTGTTAGAGTTAGGGATAGTTTTAGGGTTCGTATTATCATTAGGTTTAGGGTTATAGTTTTTCTTACTGTTTGAGTTAGGATTAGGGTATTATTAGGGTTATAGGGTTAGGGTTAGTTATAGGGATAGGGTAAGGGTTTGGGTTAATGTTAGGTTTAAGTAGGATAAGGTTTCAGTTATGGTTAGGGTTAGGGTTTGTGTTATGGTTAGGGTTAGTGTTAAGATTGGGGTTAGAATTTTGGATAGGGTTAGGGTTAGGGTTAATGTTAGGGTTAGGGTTAGGTTTAGTGTTAGGGTTAGGGTTAGAATTAGGGTCAGAGTGAGTTTTAGCATTAGGGTTAGGTTTATGGTTACAATTAGTGTTAGTTTTAGGGTTAGGGTTAGTGTTAGGTTTAGGGTGAGCGTTTGTGATGGGGTTATGGTTAGTGTTATAGTTTGGATTACGTTAAGGGTTAGAATTAGGTTTAGAGTTAGGTTAGGATTAGGGTTAGGGTTTGGATCAGGGTTAGTGTTAGGGTTAGGGATAGGGTTAGGTTTAGGATTAGTGTTTGTGTTAGGGTTAGTGTTAGGGTTAAATGAGGTTAAGGTTAGGGTTCATGTTTGGTTTAGCATTCATGTTAGGTTTAGGTTTAGGGTTCGGGTTAATGTTAGGTTTAGTATTAGGGTTAGGGTTAGGTTTAGGGTTAGGGTTAGTGTTTGGGTTAGGGTTATAGTTAGGTTGGGTTACTGTTAGTGTTATGGTTAGGGTTAGTTATAGGGTTAGGCTTAGGTTAAGGGCTAGTGTTAGGGTCAGGGTTATAGTTAGGGTTAGGGTTAGGGTTAAGGTTAGGATTAGTGTTGGAATTAGTGTTAGGATAGAGTTAGGGTGAGGGTTTGTGTTAGGTTTAGGCTTTGGTTTAGGGTTAGGGTTAGAGTAAGTGTTAGGGTTAGGGTTAAAGTTAAGCTTAGAGTTAGTGTTAGGGATAGGGTAAGGGTTAGTGTTAGGGATAGGGTTAGAATTAGAATTAGGGTTAGGGTTAGGGTTAAGTTAGTGTTAGGGTTAGAGTTAGGAAAGGTTTAGGGTTAGGGTGAGTTTTATTGTCAATGTTAGGGTTAGATTAGCTTTAGGGTTAGGTTAGTGTTGGGGTTAGTGTTATGGTTAGGATTAGGTTAAGGTTAGTGTTTGGTTTAGGTTTTGTGTTAGTGATAGGGTTAGGGTTAGTGTTATGGTGAAGGTTAGTGTTAGGGTTATGTTTGGTTATGATTATGGTTTGGGTTCATGTTAGGGTTTGGATTAGGGTTAGCATTAAATTTAGGTTTAGGGTGAGGGTTAGTGTTAGGGTTAGGGTGATTGTTAGTGTTAGATTAGTTTTATGATTAGTGTTAGGGTTAGTCTTAGGGTTAAGGTTAGGGTTAGGTTTAGGTTTAGAGTTAGTGTTAGAGTTATGGTTAGGTTTAGGTTAGGGTTAGGTTAATGTTAGTGAGAGGGTGAGGGTTCCTGTTAGTGTAAGGGTTAGCATCAGTGTTATTATTAGGTTTAGTTTTAGGGTTACAGTTAGTGTTAGTGTTAGGGTTAGGGTTAGGTTTAGCATTGGACTTTGGGTTAGGGTTATAGTTAGGTTTAGGTTTAGTGTCAGGGTTTGAGTTAATGTTAGTGTTAGGTTTAGGGTTAAGGTTAGTGTAAGGGTTAGGGTTAGGGATTGGGTTAGGTTTAGGCTTAGGGTTATTGTTATTGTTACCATTAGGGATAGGGTTATGCTTAGGTAAGGTTTAGGTTTAATGTTAGGGTTACGGTATGGATTAGGGTTAGCTTTAGTGTTAGGGTTAGGGTTAGTCGTGGGTTTAGGTTTAGCGTTAGGTTTAGTGTTAAGGTTAGGGTTAAGGTTACAATTAGAATTAGTGTTATAGTGTGGCTTAGGTTTAGTGTTCGTGCCAGTTTTAGGTTTATGGTAAGGGTGAACATTATGGTTAGAGTTAGGGTTATGGTTAGTGGTAACGTTAGTGTTAGGTTTAGTATTAGGTTTAGGATTAGCGTTACTGATAGGGTTAGTGTTGGGGTAAGAGTTTAAACATTTTGGTTAGGGTTACTGTTAGGTTTAGTGTTAGGTTTAGGGTTAGGATTAGGTAAGTTTTAGGGTTAGCATTAGGTAAAATTTAGGGTTATGTTTTAGGTAAGGGTTTGTTTTAGGGTTACGGTTAGGGTTAGGGTTATGTTATGGTTAGGGTTAGGGTTAGTGTTAGGGTTAGGGTTAGGGTTAGGCTTAGGCTTAGTATTAGGTTTTTGTTAGGTTTATGGTTACTGTCAGATTAGAGTTAGTGTTAGTTTTAGGGTGAGGTTTAGGGTTAGGGTTAAGGTTAGTGTTAATGTTAGGTTTAGGGTTAGGTTTAGGGATAGGGTTTGTGTTAGGGTTACGGTTATGGTTAGTGTTAGGTTTAGGGTTAGGGTTAGGGTTCGTGTTAGGGTTAGGGTTACGGTTACAGTTACAGTTAGTGTTAGGGTTAGGGTTAGGTTTAGGGTGAGGCTTAGGGTTAGTGTTTGGGTTAGGGTTAGGGTAAGTGTTAGGGTTACGTTTAGTGTCAGAGTTAAGATTAGGGTTACTGTTAAGATTAGGGTTAGTGTTAAGATTAGAATTAGGGTTATAGTTATTGTTACGGTTATGGTTAGGGATAGGATTAGGGTTAGTGTTACGTTAGGGTTAAAGTTAGGGTTAGGTTAGTGTTTGTTTTAGGTTAGGGTTAGTGTTAGGTTTAGGTTAAGGTTGAGGGTTAGTTTTAGGGTGAGAGTTAGGGTTAAAATTAGGATAAGTGATAGGTATAGGTTTAGGGTTAGTATTAGTGTTAGGGTGAGGTTTAGTGTTAGGGATAGTGTTAGGATTAGGGTTAGGGTTAGTATTTGGATTAGTTCTACTGTTAGGGTTAGTGTTACATTATGTGATAGGTTTATGTTAGTGTTAGGGTTAGGGTTAGTGTTAAAGATAGGGTGAAGGTTAGAGTTAGGGTTAGTGTGAGGTTTAGGTTTAGGTTTTGTGTTTGGGTTAGGGTTAGGGTTAGTGTTAGGGTTTGGGTTAGGTTTTGTGTTTGGGATAAGTTTAGGGTTAGGATAAGGGTTAGAGTTCGTGATTGGGTTAGGGTTAGGGTTAGTGTTACAGTTATGGTTAGGGTTAGGGTAGAGTTAGTGTTAGTGTTAGGGTTATGGTTAGGATTAGTGATGAGGTTAGGTTTAGATTAAGTGTTAGTGTTAGTTTAGGGTTCAGGTTAGGGTTAGTGTTAGGTTATATTTCGGGTTTTGGTTAGGTTTGGGGTTTGTGTTACAGTTAGGATTAGGGTTAGGGTTAGTTTTAGGGTTAGGATTAAAGTTGGTGTTAGGGTTAGGGTTAGGTTAAGGTTTAAGTTTAGGTTTAGGGTTATGGTTAGAATTAGTGTTACTGTAAAGTTAGGGTTAGGGTTAGTGTTAGGGATAGGATTAGGTTTAGGCTAAGGGTTAGCATTAGTGTTTGGTTTAGGGTTATAATGAGGTTTAGGGTTAGTGTTAGGATTAGGGTTAGTATTAGGTTTAGGAATAGTGTTATGGTGAGGGTTAGGTTTAGGTTTATTGTTAGGGTTAGGATTACTTTTAGGGTTAGGCTTAGGTTTAAAGTTAGGGTTAGTTTTAGGGTTAGAGTTAAGGTTACACTTAGGGTTAGGGTTTGTGTTAGGGTTAGGGATAGGGTTAGGTTTACGGTTAGGGTTAGGGTTAGGGTTATGGTTTGGGTGAGGTTTAGGCTTAGTGGTGTGGTTAGGTTTAGGGTTCATGTTATTATAGGGGTTAGTGTTAGTGTTAGGGTTATTGTTAGTGTTAGGATGTGTGTTTGGTTAGGTAAGCGTTAGCCTTAGGTTTAGGTAAAAGTTAGGTTTATGGTTTGGGTAAGGGTGGTTGTTAGGTTTAGGATTAAATTTAGGGTTAATGTTAGGGTGAGGCTTAGGGTTATGTTTTGTGTTAGGGTTACCGTTAGTTTTATGGTTAGGTTTACGGTTACAGTTAGTGTTAAGGTTCGAGTTAGGGTTAGGGATAGGATTACGTTAGGGTTTGGGTTATGGTTAGGGTTAGAGTTAGGTTAGGTTTAGTGTTAGTGTTAGGGTTAGGGTTAGGAATAGGGTTACTTTTAGTGTTTGGGTTAGGATTATAGTTAGGTTTAGTTTTAGTGTTAGCGTTAGGGTTAGGGTTATTGTTAGGGTTAGGGTGAGTGTTAGGGTTAGGGTGAGGGTTCCGGTTATGCTTAGGGTTATTTTAAGTTTATGGTTAGGATTATGGTTAGCGTTAGGGTTAGGGTTAGGGTTTGGGTTAAGCTTCGTGTTATGGTTAGGTTTAGGTTTAGGGTAAGTGTGAGGGTTAGTATTAGGGTTACGGTTAGAGTTAGTGTTATGGTTAGGATTAGGGTTAGTGTTAAGTTTAGGGTTAGGATTAGGCTTAGGGATAGTTTTAGGGTTTGGTTTAGGGATAGGGTTAGTGTTTGTATTAGGATTGTGTTTAGTGTTAGGTTAGGTTGAGGGTTACAGTTAGATTACAGTCAGGATTAGGGTTGGGCTATGGTTTGTGTTAGGGTTAGAGATAGAGTTAATGTTAGTGTTAGTGTTAGGGTTAGGGTTAGGATTAGTGTTAGTGTTAAGGTTAGGATCTGTTTTAGAGTTAGTTTTAGTGTTAGGGTTAGGGTTTGGGTTAGTGTCGGGCTTAATGTAATGGTTAGGAATAGTGTTACATTTAGTGTTATGATTATGATTAGGGTTAGGTTTAGTGTTTGGATTAGGGCAATGTTTAGGTTTAGGGTAAGTGTTAGGGTTAGGTTTAGTGTTAGGTTTAGGTTTAGGGTTAGTGATAGGATTAGGGTATGGGTTAAGTTTAGGATTAGGTTCAGTGTTAGTGTTAGGATTAGTGTAAGTGTTAGGGTTTGTGTTAGCGTAAGTGTTAAGATTAGTGTTTAGGGATAGTGTTAGGGTTAGGGTTAGGATTACGGTTAGAGTTAGTGTTACGGTTAGGGTTAGTGTTCGGATTAGGGTTAGGCTTAGGGTTATGGTTCATCTTAGGGTAAGGGTTAGGGTTAGTGTAATGGCTAGGGTTAGGATTAACATTAGAATTAGTGTTAGTGTTAGGGTTAGGGTAAGGTTTAGGGTTAGGGATCGTGTTAGGATTAGGAATAGGTATGGGTTAGTGTTAGGGTTAGAGTTGTGGTTAGGTTTAAGATTAGTGTTAGGGTTAGGGTTACGGTTAAGGTTATTATTAGGGTATAAGTTAGAATTAGAGTTAAGCATAATATTAGGCTGGTTTTAGGGTTATTTTTAGAATTGGAGTTAGGATTAGTGTTAGGGTTAGTGTTAGCATTAGGGTTGTGGTTAGGATTATGTTAGGATTAGGGTTAGGGTTAGGGTTAGGTTTACGATTAGTGTTAGGTTTAATATTAGGTTAGGGTTAGGGTTAAGTTTAGGGTTAGTGTTAGGGTTAAGGTAAGGTTAGGATTATAACTAATACAGTGTCCGAGTAAGTGTTAGGTTTAGGGTTAGTGTTAGGTTTAATATTAGGTTAGGGTTAAGTTTAGAGTTAGTGTTAGGGTTAATGTAAGGTTAGGATTAGTGGTAGGTTTAGTGTTAGGTTTAGAATTAGGGTTCTTGTTAAGATTAGGGTTAAGGTGTGTGTTAGGTTTAAGGTTAGATTTAGGGTTAGGGTTAGTGTTTGTTTTAGAGTTACAGTTAGGGTTAATTATACTGTTAGGGTTATGGATAGGTTTAGGGTTAGTGTTATGGTTACAGTTAGGTTTAGGGTTAGTGTTATGGCTAGGTTTAGGTTTTAGGTTAAGGTTAGTGATAGGGTTAGTTTTAGAGTTAAGGTTAGTGTTAGGATAAGGGTTAGGATTAGTGTTAGGGTTATGGTTAGCGTTTGAGATAGGATTATGTTTAGAATTATTGTTAGGGATAGGATTACAGTTAGTGTTAGGGTTAGGGTTAAGGTTAGGTTTCAGTTTAGGGTTACTGTTAGGTTTAAGGTAAGGTTTAGGATTAGGGTTAGGATTAATGTTAGTGTTCTAATTAGGGTTTGTGTTAGGATTCGGGTTAGGGTGAGTGTTAGTGTTAGGGTTAGGGTTAGGGTTAGTGTTATTTATAGGGTTAGGGTTAGGTTTATGGTTAGTGTTAGTGTTATGGTTAGTGTTATTGTTAGGGTAAAGTTTATGTTAAGGTTAGTGTTAGGGTTACTGTTAGGGTTTGGGTTGGTTTGTGTTAGGGTTAGTGTTAGGGTTATGGATAAGATTAGGGTAATAATTAGAGTTAGAATTAGGGTTCGGTTTAGTGTTTGGATTATGATTAGTTTTAGAGTTAGAGTTAATGTTCGTGTTAGGGTTATGGGTAGAGTTAGGTTGAGTGTTAGTATTAGGGTTAAGATTATGCTTAGGGTTAGTTTTAGTTTTAGGTTTGCGGTTATGTTTACCGTTAGAATTAGTGATAGGATTAGGTTTGGGTTTATTTTTATTGTTAGGGTTATGGTTAGGGTTAGGGTTAGTGTTATGGTTGGTGTTAGTGTTAGGGTTAGAGTTAGGGTTAGTGTTAGGGTTAATGTTAGTGTTAGGGTTAGACTTAGGGTTCGTGTTAGAGTTAGGGTTATGGTTTGGATTAGGGTTAGTGTTAGATTTAGGTTTTGGGTTGCGTTTAGGGTTATGTTTCAGGTTAGGGTTAGTTTTAGATTTAGGGTTAGCATTAAGTTTAAGGTTCTTATTAGGGTTAAGTTTAGTGTTAGGGCTAGTGTTAGGGTTAGATTTAGTGTTTGTGTTAGGATTAGTGTTAAGGTGAATGTTAGGGTTAGTTTTAGATTTAGTGTTTGTGTTACGGTTAGGGTTAATGTTTATTATACTGTTAGGATTAGGGAAAGGTTTACAGTTAGTTTTAGGTTTAGGGTTACATTTACGGTTAGTGTTATAATTATTGTTAGGGATAGGGTTAAGATTAGTGATAGGGTTAGGTTTAGTTTAAGGTTAATTTAAGGTAAGGATTAGGGTTAGGGTTAGGATTAGAGTTAGTTTTATGATTGTGGTTAATGTTAAGTTTAGTGTTAGTGTTAGAGTAAAGGTAAGGTTAGGGTTAGTCAGTGTTAGAGTTTGTGTTAGGCTTTGGGTTAGGGTTAGTGTTAGGGTTAAGTTTGTGTTAGGGTTAGGGTTAGGGTTAATTATACTGTTAGGGTTAGAGATAGTTTTAGAGTTAGTGTTAGGATTAGGGTTAGGGTTAGGGTTCTGGTTATATTTAGGGTTAGGTTTATGGTTAGGGTTAGTGTTAGAGTAATGTTAGGTTTAGGGTTAGTGTTAGGTTTAATATTAGGTTAGTGTTAGGGTTAAAGTTAGATAGAGTTAGGGTTAGGGTTAGGGTTACATTTAGGCTTAGGGTTATGGTTTGTGTTAGGTTAGGGTTAGGGTTAAAGTTACGGATAAGACAAGGGTTATATTCAGGGTTCTAATTAGGGTTAGGTTTAGTTTTAGGAGTATGATTAGGTTTAGAGATAGAGTTAATGTTAGTGTTAGGGTTAGGGGTAGAGTTAGGGTTAGTGTTAGAGTTAGGGTTAGCGTTATGTTTAGGATTAGGGTTAGTGATCATTTTGGGGATATGGTTAGGGTTAGAATTAGTGATACGATTAGGTTTGGGGTTAGGTTATTGTTAGGATTAGGGTTAGGGTTACAGTTAGTGTTAGTGTTAGGGTTAGGGTTAGGGTTAGGGTTAGGTTTAGGGTTACGGTTAGACGTAGGGTTCTTGTTAGAGTTAAGGTTACGGTTTGGATTAGTGTTAGGGTTAGGGTTAGCAGTAGGTTTACCATTGGGTTTAGGGTTAGGGTTAGTGTTAGGGTTAGGGATAGGGTTAGGATTAGTTTTAGGGTTAAATTTAGGGTTAAGTTTAAGTTTTGTGTTAGGGTTAAGTTAAGGGTTAGGATTAGGGTTAGTTTAGTGATAGGGTTAGAATTAGTGTTTCTGTTAGTGTTAGGGTTATGGTGACTGTTAGGATTAGGGTGAAAGATAGAATTAAGGTTAGGTTTAGTATTAGTGTTTGTGTTTGGGGTAGGGTTAAGTCTTATTATAGTGTATGCTTTAGGGATACGTTTAGAGTTAGTGTCAGGCTTAGGGTTAGGTTTAGGGTTTGTGTTATGATTAGTGTTAGGGTTATGGTTAAGGTTAGTGATAGGATTAGGGTTAAGGTTAGTGTTAGATTAAGGGTCAGGGTTAGTGTTAGTGTTAGGGTTAGGGTTAGTGTTAGGGTTAAGTTTAGGTTTTGAGTTAGGATTTGAGTTAAGTTCATTGTTAGGGATAGGGATACAGTAAGGATTAGGATAGGGTTAGGGTTAATGTTAGTGTTAAATTTTGTGTTGGGTTTAGGGTTAGGGTTTGAATTAGGGTTAGAGTTAGGGTTAAGATTAGTTTTAGTGTTAAGGTTAAGGTAATAGTTAGGATAAGGTTTAGGATTAGTGTTAGGGTTAGAGATAGTGTTAGTGTTAGGGTTAAGGCTAGGGTGAGTATTAGGGATAGGATTAGGGTTAGGTTTATGTTTGTGTAAGTATTTATGTTAGGGTTAGTGTTAGGTTTAATTAGAATGTTAGGGTTAGGGATAGGTTTAGAGTTAGTGTTAGGGTTAGGATTAGGGTTAATGTTAGGGTAAGGGTTATATTTAGCGTTAGGTTTAGGGTTAGTTTTAAAGATAGTATTAGGATTAGGGTTAGGGTTTGTGATAGGATTAAGTTTAGGGGTAGGGTTTTGTTAGTGTTAGGTTTAGGGTTAGTGTTAGGATTACGAATAAAAATAGGGTTATATTTAGGGTTAGAATTAGGGTTAATTTTAGTGTTAGGGTTAGAGTAAGATTCAGAGTTAGAGTTAGTGTTAGTGTTAGGGTTGGGGAAGGGTTTTGGCTAGTGTTAGTGTTTGGGTTAGGGTTATTGTTAGGGTTAGGATTAGGGTTAGGCTTAGTGTTATGGTTAGTGTTACTGTTAGGGTAAAATTAAAGTTTAGTTTTAGGGTTAGGGTTAGACTAGGGTTCTTGTTAGGTTTAGGGTTACGTTTAGGATTAGGGTTAGTGTTATGGTTAGGGTTAGGTTCAGTGTTAGGGTTAGGGGTAGGGGTAGGTTTATGGTTAGGCTTAGGTTTAGTATTATGGTTAGAGTTAGGATTAGGGTTTGGTTTAGGGTTAGTGTTAATGTTAGTGATAGGGTTAGGTTTAGGGTTTGAATTAGGTTTAGGATTTGGTTTAGGATTAGGGCTACGGTTATGGTTAGGATTAGGGTTTGGGTCAGGGTTAGTGTTTGTGTTAAACTTTGCATTAGAATTAGTGTTAGGGTGAGTTGTAGAGTTAAGTTTATGGTTTCGGTTAGTGTTAGGCTTAGGGTTAGTGATAAGTTTAGGGTTAGTGTTACAATAAGGGTGAGGGTTTTGTTTATGGTTAAAATTAGAGTTAGGGTTAGGGTTTACCTTAAGGTTAGGTTTAGCATGAGTATTAGGGTTAGGGTTAGGTTTAGGTTTGGCATTAGAGTTTGGGTTAGGGTTAAGGCTAGTGTTAAGGATAGTGTTAGTGTTAGTGATAGGTTTAGAATTAGTGTTAGGTTTAGGGTTATGGTTAGTGTTATGTTTAGGGATAGGGTTAGGTTTAGGGTTAGTGTTAGTGTTAGGTTTAGGGTTATGGTTAGCCTAAGGGTTAGGTTTAGGGTTAGGTTTAGGAATAGGGTTGGGATTAGGGTTAGGATTAGGGTTAGTTTTAAAGTTAAGGTTGGAAATCTGAGAGGGGAGAAGATGGCGGTGAGGGGAGTGCATTGCCCCCGTGTGCCGCATCACTGTGTGGGAGTATGATGAGTCAGGATGGCTAAAGGCTATCTTGTTAGGAATTTCCAGCAATAGTGGGGTGCTCCGGAACCTGGAGGAAGGATTTCCATCGCACGAGGATCGGCTACGGGGACTCAAATGCTAGAGATTTGTCGCACGGAGGGTAACACTGCTTATTCAGCAAATCGCCCCTCGGCTAGAGTCTGCAGCGCATGCTGGGAAACGAGGAGGAGATAGTGGTGCAGGGATACAGCGCTATAGTTTCTGCCAGCCGTGCAAGCACCATACTCAGTGCTGAATTCTGGGTTCAAGACGGGGGAAGGAAGCGGTCCATTTCAGTTCTCCACACCTGTCAGACCACAGAGGAGGCCAGCTGCCACCATCTTGGAGAGCTGACGTCACCATTCCTGTTTTTGAGTGAAGGCAGCTCATTCAGCCATAGAACAGGTAATTTCAGGCTGCCATTCGCCTGTGGCTTGCAGACAGATTACTCAGGCTCAGTGCCTGAGTGCTTCTTGGAGCCTGCTCTTATCAGAGCATACACCGAGCATGGAGTGGCCAAGTTCTGGCTCCCGGAACTGCCCTGGCCCAGGGCTAAGGAGCCTGTGGAAACTGCTTCTTGGAGCCTGCTCTTATCAGAGCACACACCAAGCATGGAGCGGCCGAGTTCTGGCTCCCAGAACTGCTCTGGACCAGGGCTAAGGAGCCCGCGGAAACTGCTTCTCAGTCCGGGTCCTGCTGAGGGCCAGTCAGGACTCACTCGTTGCTTTGGTTACCCGGCAAAGGGAACGAAATGCTGCCATTCGCATAGGATACCAACATGGCAGAGATCTGATGTCATCAGAAAGCGACGGACGAGAGAACTTCATCAATACCAGCGGTGACAGAAACAGTTGTTCTCCTGGTAGGGAGGGTGAGGCACAGACACTCGAGTTTCTCTCGATTTGTCATCGAGCCAGAGGGGAGGAGCCGGGCCGCCGCCTGCACCCAGAGCAGGCCCAGAGGCTCGCCATTGTGGTGATCGCGTGACCCCAATTGGAGAGGGGGCGGAGCCGAGCCGCCTGCCGTGCCCGCAAGGTGGGCAGACCCGCGACAGACTGGCGGGTCAGGCCCAGCGGGGCCTGCCAGCGTGGTACACACATCACCCCAACTGGAGTAGGGGCAGAGCAGAGCCTTCGCCCGCACCCGGATCAGGCCCCGCCGGTGGGGTGGTCACGTGACCCCAATTGGAGTGGGGGCGGAGCGGAACTGCCACCCATGTCCGTAGGGTGAGCAGACCTAAGACAAACCTGCAGATCAGGCCCAGTGGACGGCAGGTGTGGTAGGAGGGTCAGGGCAGAGCCACCGCCCGTGCCTGCAAGGTAGGCAGACCTGCAACAGACCGGCGGATCAGCACCAGGAGCCTGCCAGCATGGTACACACGTCACCCTAATTGGAGTAGGGGCAGAGCAGAGTCACCACCCGTGCCAGGAACAGGCCCAGCGACCTGCTGGCATGGTAGTCACGACAACCCAATTGGAGTAGGGGCAGAGCAGAGCCGCCACCCGTGCCCGAAAGGTGGGCAGACCTGCAACCAACCAGCGGGACAGGCCCAGTGGCCTGCTGGCATGGTACACTCATCACCCCAATTGGAGTAGGGGCAGAACAGAGCCGCCGCCCATGCCCGGAACAGGCCCAGTGACCTGCCAGCGTGGTAGTCATGACACCCCAATTGGAGTAAGGAGAGAGCAGAGCCGCTGCCCGCAACTTCAAGGTAGGCAGACCACCACCCAACCCTGCAAGGGAGACTTTTCAACTATACAAGAGCTATATAAATATATAGGGGAAAAATCATTTCAAAAACACAACAGTTTCACCAAGCAGAAAGAAATGCAAGCAGTATGAAAAGACAAGGAAAGAAAGGACCACAGCAATGCAGGTCAACTCAACTTTAGAAGAGGTAACAGCTGCAGCAGATGGAATGTCAGATAAAGAATTCAGGATATACATGCTTCAGATGATCTGGAGTATCAAAGAAGACATTAGACAGCAAAATTAAACAATGAAAGATCACTTCAACAATGAATTACACAAACAAATCCAGGAAGCAAAAAATCAACTATACAGGGAGATAGAGGTTATAAAAAACAAACAGAAATCCTAGAAATGCAGGAAGCAATAAACCAACTTAAAAACTCAATGGAGAATACTACCAGCAGAGTAGAACACTTAGAAGATAGAACATCAGACAATGAAGACAAAGTATTTCAACTTGAAAAGAACATAGACAGCTCAGCAAGACTGTTAAGAAACCATGAGCAGAATATCCAAGAAATATGGGATAACATTAAGAGACCAAATTTAAGAGTCATTGGGATACAGGAAGGGACAGAGCTCCAAACCAAAGGAATGAGCAATCTATTCAATGAAATAATACGAGAAAACTTCCCAGACTTGAAGAATGAGACAGAATCCCAAATCCTAGAAGCCTACAGGACGCCGAATGTGCAAAATCCTAAGAGATCCACACCTAGACACATTATAATGAAGATGCCTAACATACAGAATAAGGAGAGAATTTTAAAAGCTACAAGAGAAAGGAAGCAGATTACATTTAGGGGTAAGCCAATCAGAATAACAGCTGATCTTTCAACACAGACTCTGAAAGCTAGAAGATCCTGGAATAACATATTTCAAACACTGAAAGAAAATGTGTTCCAACCAAGAATTGTGTATCCAGTGAAATTATGCTTCAGGATGGAAGATGAAATTAAAACCTTCCACGATAAACAAAAGTTTAAAGAATTTGCAGCTAGAAAACCATCTCTTCAAAACATCCTTGGCAAAACATTACAGGAAGAGGAAATGGAAAATAACAATGAAAACCAACAGTGGGAGGTAGGACAGTAAAGGGGGGGAAATAATCAAAGAGGAAAATAAACCATGTTTAGTAACAGAAATAAACAAATATGACTGGAAGAACAACCCATATCTCAATAATAACCCTAAAAGTTAATGGCTTAAACTCACCAATTAAGAGACACAGGCTAGTAGAATGGATCACAAAACAAGACCCAACAATATGCTGCCTACAGGAGACACATTTGATAGGAAAAGACATACATAGGCTGAAGGTGAAAGGTTGGGAAAAATCATATCACTCATATGGACTTCGGAAACAAGCAGGAGTGTCCATACTCATATCAAATAAAATAGATTTCAAGCCAAAGTTAATCAAAAGGGATAAAGAGGGACACTACATAATGCTTAAGGGAACCATACACCAACAAGACATAACAATCATAAATATATATGCCCCAAACAATGGTGCAGCTATGTTCATCAAACAAACTCTTCTCAAGTTCAAGAGTCTAATAGACCACCATACAATAATCATGGGAGACTTCAACACACCTCTCTGGCCACTGGACAGATCTTCCAAACAAAAGTTGAATAAGGAAACTATAGAACTCAATAAGACAATAACCTAGACTTAATTGACATATATAGAATATACCACCCAACATCAAGCAGTTACACTTTTTTCTCAGCAGCACATGGATCCTTCTCAAAAATAGATCATATATTATGTCACAGGGCAACTCTTAGACAATATAAAGGAGTAGAGATAATACCATGCATCTTATCTGATCATAATGGAATGAAACTGAAAATCAACAATAAAAGAAGGAAGGAAAAAGCATACATCACTTGGAGAATGAAGAATAGGTTACTGAATGATCAATGGGTTATAGAAGACATCAAGGAGGAAATTAAAAAATTCTTAGAGATTAATGAAAACACAGACACAACATATCGGAATCTATGGGACACATTGAAAGCAGTTCTAAGAGGAAAATTCATTGCTTGGAGTTCATTCCTTAAAAAAAGAAAAAAAAAAAACAACAAATAAATGATCTCATACTTCATCTCAAAATCCTAGAAAAAGAAGAGCAAAACAACAGCAAAAGAAGTAGAAGGCAAGAAATAATTAAAATCAGAGCTGAAATTAATGAAATCGAAACAAAAGAAACAATTGAAAAAATTGACAAAACTAAAAGTTGGTTCTTTGAAAAAATAAACAAAATCGACAGACCCTTAGCCATGCTAGCAAAGAGAAGAAGAGAGAGAACTCAAATTACTAGCATACGGGATGAAAAAGGCAATATCACAACAGACAATTCAGAAATACAGAAGATAATCAAAAATTATTTTGAATCCGTATACTCCAATAAATTAGAAGATAGTGAAGGCATCGATAAATTTCTTAAGTCATATGATCTGCCAAGATTGAGTCAGGAGGATATAGACAACCTAAACAGACCAATATCAATTGAGGAAATAGAAGAAACCATCAAAAGACTACCAACTAAGAAAAGTCCAAGACCGGATGGGTATACAGCAGAGTTTTACAAAATCTTTAAAGAGGAACTAATACCAATACTTTTCAAGCTACTTCAGGAAATAGAAAAAGAGGGAGAACTTCCAAATTCATTCTTCGAGGCCAACATCACCCTGATACCTAAACCAGACAAAGACACTTCAAAGAAAGAAAACTACAGACCAATATCTCTAATGAACCTAGGTGCAAAAATCCCGAATAAAATTCTGGCGAATCGGATACAAAAACATATCAAAAAAAATTGTGCACCATGATCAAGTAGGATTCATCCTTGGGATGCAAGGCTGGTTCAATATACAGAAATCAATAAATGTTATTCACCACATCAATAGACTTAAAAATAAGAACCATATGATCATCTCTATAGATGAGGAAAAAGCATTTGACAAAGTACAGCATCCCTTTATGTTCAAAACTCTAGAAAAACTAGGGATAACAGGAACATACCTCAATATTTTAAAAGCAATTTATGCTAAGCCTCAGGCTAGCATCAATCTGAATGGAGAAAAATTGAAGGCATTCCCTCTAAAATCTGGAAAAAGACAGGGATGCCCTCTCTCTCCACTTCTGTTCAACATAGTTCTCGAAACACTGGCCAGAGCAATTAGACAGACGAAAGAAATTAAAGGCATCAAAATAGGAAAAGAAGAACTTAAATTATCACTATTTGCAGGTGACATGATTCTATACCTAGCAGACCCAAAAGGGTCTACAAAGAAACTATTAGAGCTAATAAATGAATTCAGCAAAGTGGCAGGATATAAAATCAACACGCATAAATCAAAGGCATTCCTGTATATCAGCAACAAATCCTCTGAAATGGAAATGAGGACAACCACTCCATTCACAATATCTTCAAAAAAAATAAAATACTTGGGAATCAACCTAACAAAAGAGGTGAAAGACTTATACAATGAAAACTACAGAACCCTAAAGAGAGAAATAGAAGAAGATCTTAGAAGATGGAAAAATATACAATGTTCATGGATAGGCAGAACTAACATCAACAAAATGGCGATATTACCAAAAGTTCTCTATAGGTTTAATGCAATGCCAATCAAAATCTCAAAGGCATTTCTTGTAGAAATAGAGAAAGCAATTATGAAATTCATATGAAAAAAAAAAAGACCCAGAATAGCAAAAACAATGCTAAGCAGGAAGTGTGAATCAGGCGGTATAGCGATACCAGACTTCAAACTATACTACAGAGCAATAGTAACAAAAACAGCATGTTACTGGTACCAAAACAGGTGGGTGGACCAATGGTACAGAATAGAGGACACAGAAACCAACCCACAAAAGTACAACTATCTTATATTTGATAAATGGGCTAAAAGCATGCAATGGAGGAAGGATAGCATCTTCAACAAATGGTGCTGGGAAAACTGGAAATCCATATGCAACAAAATGAAACTGAATCCCTTTCTCTCGCCATGCACAAAAGTTAATTCAAAATGGATCAAGGAGCTTGATATCAAATCAGAGACACGCCGTCTGATAGAAAAAATGTTGGCTACGATCTACATTCGGTGGGGTCGGGCTCCAAATTCCTCAATAGGACACCCATAGCACAAAAGTTAATAACTAGAATCAACAAATGGGACTTACTCAAACTAAAAAGTTTTTTTCTCAGCAAAAGAAACAATAAGAGAGGTAAATAGGGAGCCTACACCCTGGGAACAAATCTTTACTCCTCACACTTCAGATAGAGCCCTAATATCCAGAGTATACAAAGAACTCAAAAAAATTAGACAATAAGAAAACAAACAACCCAATCAACAAATGGGCCAAGGACCTGAACAGACACTTCTCAGAGGAGGACATACAGTCAATCAATAAGTATATGAAAAAATGCTCACCATCTCTAGCTGTCAGAGAAATGCAAATCAAGACCACCCTAAGATACCATCTCACTCCAGTAAGATTGGCAGCCATTATGAAGTCAAACAACAACAAGTGCTGGCGAGGATGTGGGGAAAAGGGTACACTTGTACATTGCTGGTGGGACTGCAAATTGGTGCAGCCAATTTGGAAAGCAGTATGGAGATTTCTTGGAAAGCTGGGAATGGAGCCACCATTTGACCCAGCTATTCCCCTTCTCGGTCTATTCCCTAAAGACCTAAAAAGAGCATGCTACAGGGACACTGCTACATCAATGTTCATAGCAGCTCAATTCACAATAGCAAGACTGTGGAACCAACCTAGATGCCCTTCAATAGACGAATGGATAAAAAAAATGTGGCATTTGTACACAATGGAGTATTACTCTGCATTAAAAAATGACAAAATCATAGAATTTGCAGGGAAATGGATGGCATTAGAGCAGATTATGCTAAGTGAAGCTAGCCAATCCATAAAAAAACAAATGCCAAATGTCTTCTTTGATATAAGGAGAGTAACTAAGAACATAGTAGGGACGAAGAGCAGGAGAAGAAGATTAACATTAAACAGGGATGAGAGGTGGGAGGGAAAGGGAGAGAGAAGGGAAATTGCATGGAAATTGAAGGAGACCCTCAGGGTTATACAAAAGTACATACAAGAGGAAGTGAGTGTAAAGGGAAAAATAATACAAGAGGGAGAAATGAATGACAGTAGAGGGGGTAGAGAGTGAAGAGGGGAGGGGAGGGGAGGGGAGGGGAGGGGAGGGGGGATAGTAGAGGATAGGAAAGGCAGCAGAACACAAAACAGTGGATGTGTAACTGATGTAATTCTGCAATCTGTATATGGGGTAAAAATGGGAGTTCATAACCCACTTGAATCAAAGTGTAAAGTATGATATATCAAGAAATTTGTAATGTTTTGAACAACCAACAATAAAAAAAATTAAAAAAATAAAGTTTAGGTTGTATTTATGTTTAGGTTTAGGGTTAAGTTTAGTGTTAGTGTTAAGGTTAGTGATTTTTTAGGGTCAGAGTTAGGATTTAAGTTAAGGATAGTGTTAGGGTTAGTGTTAGGTTTACAGATAGGATTAGGGTTAAATTTATGGTTAGGGTTAGTTTTAGAGTCAGTGTCAGGTTTGGTTTAAGTGTAGGATTAGGGTTAGTGTTAGGGTTAGTGGTAGTGTTAAGGTTTGCGTTAGGATTAGTGATAGGGTTAATTTGAGGGTTAGGGTAAGGGTTGGGTTAGGGTGAGTGTTAGGGTTAGGGTTAGGGTTTGTGTTAGGGTTAGTGTTAGGGTTATGGCTAGGTTTAAAATTTAAAATTAGGGTTTGGATTAGAGTTAGTGTTATATTTAGGGTTTGGATTAAGGACAGGGTTAGTGTTAGGGCTAGCTTTAGCACTAGGTTTAAGGTTCAAGTTAAGGTTAGCATTAGGCTTAGGGTTAGTGTTGAGAGCCACTAACCAGCCAGACTGCGGCAGGTTAGGGTTAGTTTTGGGTTTAGTGTTATGATTAGGGTTAATGTTGGTGTTAGGTTTATGATTAGGTTTAGTTTGGTGTTAGCATTAGGGTTATTGTTAGGTTTAGGGATAGGTTTATGTTTCGCGTTAGGGTAAGGTATAGGGTTAGGTAAGATTTAGGGTCGGGTTAGGGTTAGGGTTATTGTTAGTGTTAGGCTTTGCATTAGAGTTAAGGTTAGGGTTAGTGATAGGGTTAGTGTTAGGGTTAGGGTTAGTAGTAGGGTTAGGGTTAGGGTTAGGATTAGTGTTAGGGTTAGTGTTAGGTTTAGAGTTAGGGTTAGCTTTAGTGTTAGGTTTAGGGTTACAGTTTGTGTTTGGGTTAGAGTTAGGGTTAGTGTTAGTGTTAGGGTTATGGTTAGGTTTAGAATTAGTGTTAGGTTTAGTGTTAGTGTTAGGGTTTGCATTGGGGTTTGTGTTAGGGTTAGGGTTAGTGTTAAGGTTAGTGTTAGATTTTGGGATAGGGTAAGTGTTAGTGTTAGTGTTAGATTTTGAGTTAGGGATAATGTTAGGTTTAGGGATATTTTTAAGTTAGTGTTAGGATTACGATTAGTGTTAAGGATGTTGTTACTTTTAGGGTTAGGGTTAGGGTTAGTGTTAGGGTAAGTGTTAGTGTTAGGGTTTAGTTTAGGGTTAGTGTTAGGATTTAGTTTAGGGTTAGTGTTAGGGTTGGTTTTAGGTTAGGGTTAGGTTTATAGTTCGTGCTAGGGATAGGGTTAGAGTTATTCTTAGGGATAGGGTTAGGGTTAGAGTTAGGGTTAGGATTAGTGTTTGGGTTGGGTTAGGGTTACTGTTAGGGTAAGTGTTCAGTTAAGGGTTACGGTGACAGTTAGAGATAGTTTTACAGTTAGTCTTAGTGTTAGATTTATGTTTAGTATTAGGCTTACAATTAGTGTTAGGGTAAGGTTTAGGGTTTGTGTTTGTGTTAGGGTTCGGGTTTCGGTTAGGTTTAAAGTTACTGTTAGGATTTGGGTTAGGGTTAGTTTTAGGGTAGGGTAAGTTTAGGGTAAGGATTAGGGTTAGGGTTTGTATTAGATTTAGATTTAGGTTTAGGGTTCGGGTTAAGGTTATTTTTCAGGTTAGGGTTAAGTTAGTGTTTGGTTAGGATAAGGGTTGTGTTATGGTTATATTTAGGGTTAGGGTTAGGGTTAGGGTAAATGTTAGTGTTAGTGTTACAGTTAGGGTTAAGTTTAATTTTAGCATTAGGGTAGTGTTAGGTTTAGGTTAGGGATAGAGTAGGGTTAGGCTTAGGGATTGGATAGGGTTACGGTTATGGTTAGGGTTATGGTTTCTGTTAGGTTTAGGGTTACGTTTAAGGTTAGGGTTAGGGTTATTGTTATGATTAATATTAGGGTTAGTGTTCGGTTTAGGGTTTGTCTTACAGTTAGGGTTAGGGTTTGGATTAGAGTTAGAATTAGGATTAGGTTTAGGGTTAGGGTTTTTGTTAGGGTTAGGGTAGGTTTAGGGTTAGGGTTTGTGTTACAATTAGTGTTAGAGTTAGGTTTAGGCTTATGGTTATGATTAGGGTTAAAGTTAAATTTAGGTTTAGGGTTTGGGTTAGTGTTAGGATTAGTGTTAGGTTTAGGGTTAGGGTTACAGTGAGTGTAAGGGTTATGGTTATGTTTATTGAACGGTTAAGGTTTGAGTTTGGGTTAGGATTAGAGTTAGTCTTAGCATTAGGTTTAGTGTTAGTGTTAGGTTAAAGGTTGGAGTAAGGGTTCTGGTTAGGGTTAGGGTTATTGTTAGGGTTAAGGATAGGGTTTGGGTTAGGGTTAGGTTTAGTTTTAGTTTTAGGTTTAGAGTAAGGGTTAGGTTTATGGTTAGTGTTCGGGTAAGAATTAGGGTTAGCATTATGGTTAGTGTAAGGTTTAGCATCAGGGTTAGTGTTAGCATTGGGGTTAGGGTTAGGGTTAGGATTACGGTTAGGGTTAGGGTTAGAGTTAGGGTTAGAATTAGTGTTATGATTAAGATTACATTTAGGTTTAGGGTTTGTATTAGTGTTTCAGATAGGGTTAGTGTTTAGGTTATGTTAGGATTCAGGTTACATTTCGGGTTAGGGTTAGGTTAGAGTTATGGTTATGGTTAGGGTTAGGGTTAGGGTTTGTTTTAGGGTTAGATTTAGGGTAAGGGTTAGGGTTAGAGTTAGTGTTAGGTTTAGGGTTAGGGTTAAAGTTAGTTTTAGGGTTTGTTTTAAGGTTAGGTTAGGATTAGGGTTAGGTTTAGGGTTAAGGTTAGTGTTAGGGTTAGGATTAGGGTTTGTGTTAGATTTAGAGTTAGGGTTAGGGTTAGGGTAGGGTTATTTTTAGGGTTAGGTTTAGGGTTAGAGATAGGTTTAGGGTTAGTGTTAGGGTTCAGGTTAGTGTTAGGATTAGGTTTAGGGTTAGGGTTAGAGTTAGGTTTAGTGTTAGGATTAGGGTTAGAGTTAGGATTAGGGTTAGTGTTTGTGTTAGGGTTTTGGTTATGGTTAGGTTTAATGTTAGTGTTGGTGTTAGGTTTTGGTTTAGGGTTGGGATAAGTGTTCACGTTAGGGTAAGTTTTACGAGTTTGGTAAGAGTTAGGGTTAGGTTTAGTGTTAAAGATAGGGATAGGTTTATTGTTATGGTTAGGGGTAAGTTTAGGGTTTGGTTTATGTTTAGGGTTAGGGTTAGTGTTAGGGTTAGTGTTATGTTTACATTAGGGTTAGAATTAGTGTTAGAATTGAGGTTACATTTGGGATTAGGGTTTGTGTTAGGGTTTCTGATTGAGCTAGGTTTATGATTATGGTTAGCATTCAGGTTAGGGTTAGGGTTAGGGTTAGGTTAGGGGTAGGTTTATGGTGTTTTTAGGGGTAGATTTAGGGTAAGGGTTAGGGTAAGGGTTAGGGTTATTTTAGGTTTAGGTTTAGGGTTAGAGATAGGGTTAGGGTTAGTGTTAGGGTTTGGGTTAGGGTCAACGTTATTGTTAGTGTTATTGTTAGGGATAGGGTTACGGTGAGGATTAGCATTAGGTTTAGGTTTTGGGTAGGGGTTAGTATTAGATTTAGTGTTAGAGTTAGGGTTTGGGTTAGGGTTAGGTTTAGGCTTATGTTTGGATTAGGGTTAGAGTTAGAATTAGAGTTAGTGTCAGGGTTTAGGGTAGGGTTAGGCTTAGTGTTAGGTTTAGGGCTACTGTTAGTGTTAGAGTTAGGGTGAGGTTTAGGGTTAGTGTTAAAGTTAGGGTAGGGTTAGGTTTAGGGTTAGTATTAGCTAAGGGTTAGGGTTAGTGTTAGGGTAGAGTTTTCGGTTAGTTTCAGATTTAGTTTTAGAATTAGGGTGAGGTTCAGGGATAGGGATCAGGTTAGGGTTAGGGTTAGTTTAAGAGTTAGGATTAGGGTTAGTGTTAGGGTTAGGTTAGGGTTTAGGTTGGGTGTTAGGGTTGAGGGTTAGGGTTAGGGTTTGTGTTAGTGTTAGAGTTAGGGTTACGTTTGGATTAGTTTTTGAGTTAGGGTTAAAGTTAGAGTTAGGGTTAGTGATAAGGTTAAGAATGAGGTTAGGCTAAGGGTTATGGTTAGGTTTAGGGTTAGGGTAAGAGTTAGGGTCAGTGTTAGGGTATGGGTTAGGGTTAGGGTTAGTGTAGGGTTAGGAGTAGGTTTAGTAATAGTTTTAATATAGGGTTAAAATTAGGGTTAGGGTTAGGGTTAGTTTTAGTGTTATGCTTAGGGTTAGGGTTAGGTTTAGGTTAAGTTATAGGGGTAGGGTTAGTGTAAGTTATAGGGTTCATTGTAGGGTTTAGATTAGGGTTTGTGTTAGGGAGAGGGTTAGAGATAATGTTAGAGTTAGGGTTTTTGTTAGATTTAGGGTTAGGGTTAATGTTAGTGTTAGTGTTACGGTTAGGGTTAGGATTAGAATTAATGTTTGGGTTAGGGTTCATGTTATAGTTAGGATTAGTGTTAGGGTTAGTGTTAGGGTTAGGGTTAGTGTTAGTGTAGATTTAGGGTTAGGGATAGGTTTGGGATTAATAGTTAGGGTTAAAATTAGAGTTAGTGTTATGCTTAGGGTTAGGGTTAAGTTTAAGGTTAATGTTAGATTTAGGGAAGGTTTAGGGTTAGTGTTAGGTTAAGGGTTAGGGTTAGGGTTAGGTAAGGGTTAGAGTTAATTTTAGGTTAAGTTTAGGGTTGTGGTTTGTGTTATGATTTGTGTTAAGGTTAGGGTTAGGGTTAGGTTTTCTGTTAGGTTTATGGTTAGCTTATGGGTTTGTGTTAGGGTTACTATTAGAGTTAGTGTTAAGTTTCATGTTAGGGTTAGGGCTAGGTTTAGTGTTAGGGTTAGGTGTAAGTTTTTGGCTAGGGTTAGTGTTAGATTTAGTTTAGTGTTGCACTTAGGGTTATTCTTAGGTTTAGGGTTTGTGTTAGGGTTAGGGTTAGAGGTAGCGTTAGGGATAGAGTTAGCATTAGGGTGATGTTTAGAGTAAGGATTAGGGTTAGGGTTAGAGTTAAAATTAGAGTTATGTTTAGAGTTATGTTTAGGGTTAATGTTAGGTTTAGGGTTAGGTTTAGGTTAGTGTTAGTGTTTTGGTTAGGTTTAGGTTTAGGGATAGGGTTGGTGTTAGGGTTAGGTTTCGTGTTATGGTTAGGTTTAGGATTAGTGTTAGTGTTAGGGTTAGTATTAGTGTTAGGTTTAGGATTAGGTATAGATTTGGAGTTGGGGTTAGGGTTAGTGTTAGTGTTAGTGTTATGTTTAGAGTTAGGGTTAGGTTTAGGGTTCATGTTAGATTTATGTTTAGGGTTAGGGTTAGTGTTAGAATAAGGGTTAGGGTTAGAGTTAGGGTTAATATTAGGGTTTGGGTTAGGGTTAGGTTTCCTGTTAGGGTTAGGTTTAGTGTCAGAGTTATGGTTCGGGTTAGGGTTGGGAATAGTGTTAGGGTTAGTGTAATGGTTTGTGTTAGGTTTAGGATTAGTGTTAGGGTTAGGTTTAGGGTTACGGTTGGATTATGGTTAGCGTTAGGGTTAGGATTAGGTTTAGGTTTAGTTTTGGGGTTAAGGGTAGGGTTCGTGTTAAAATTAGGGTTAGTGTTAGGGTTAGGGTTAGCATTAGTGATAGGGTTAGGATTATTGTTAGGGTTACCATTAGAGTTAGGGTTAGATTTAGTGTTTTGGTTAGTGTTTAAGTTAGGGTTAGGATTAGGTAAAGGTTAGAATTATGGTTAGGGTTACGGTTAAAGTTATGGTTTGGGTTAGGGTTGGTGTTAAGGTTATGGTTAGGATTAGGGATAGTGTTAAGGTTAGGGTTAGGGTTAGGGTTAGGGTCAGCATTAGAATAAGTTTTAGGTTTAGGTTTAGGGTTATAATTAGAGTTAGCTTTAGTGTTAGGTTTAGAGTTTGGTTTAGGATTAAGGGGTTAGTGTTAGGGTTAGTTTTAGGGTTAGGATTAGAGTTAGTTTTAGGGGAGGGATAGAGTTTGTGTTAGTGATAGGGTTAGGGTCAGTGTTAGGGTCAGAATTAGGGTTTGGGTTAGTTTTAGGGTTTAGTGTTAGTGTTTGGGTTAAAGGATTAGGGTTAGTGTAGGGTTAGTGTAGGGTTAGGTTTAATGTAAATTTAGGTTTAGGATTAGGGTTAGGTTAGTATTAGGGTTATGGTTAAGTTTACGGTTTATGTTAAGGTTAGTTTTAGGGTTAGGATTAGGGTTATGGTTGCAGTTAGGATTAGATTTAGTGTTAGTGTTAGGGATAGTGTTAGGGTTAGGATTAGGGTTAGTGATAGGTTTAGGTTCAGCATTAGGATGAGTTTTAGGTTTAGGCTTAGGGTTATAATTAGAGTTAGTTTTAGTGTTAGGGTTAGGGTAAGTTAGGGTTGGGTTAGGGTTAGTGTTAAGATGATGGTTAAGTTAGGGTTAGGGTTAGGATTAGAGTTAGGGTAAGAGTTAGGGTTAGTGTCAGCATTGGGGTTAGGTTTGGGTTTAGCATTTGTGTTAAAGATACGGTTAGCATTGGATTTAGGTTAGGGTTAGGGTTTGACATAGGGTTTGTGTTAGGGTTAGCATTAGGGTTAATGTTAGGTTTGGGTTTAGGGTTACTGTTAGGGTTAAAACTAGGGTTAGCGTTAGTGTTTGGTTTAGAATTATAATTAGGTTTAGGTTTAGAGTTAGGGTTAGGATTAGGGTTAATGACAGGTTTAGAGTTAGGTTTAGTTTTAATGTAAGGGTTAGGATTAGGGATAGTGTTAGGGTTTGGGTTAGTGTTAGGGTTAGAGTTAAGGTTCAGTTTAGGTTTCAGGTTATGGTTAGGGTTGATGGTATTGTTAGTTTTAGGGTTAATGTTAGGGTTAGATAAGGGTTGGGGTTAGTGTTAGGGTTAGTGTTATGGTTAGCATTAGGTTTCTGGTTACAGTTAGGGTTAGGTTTAGGTTTAGGGTAAGGGTTAGGGTTACTGTTAGGATTAGGGTTAGAGTTCCTGTTAGGGTTAGGATTAGTGTAAGGTTTAGGGTTAGAGTTAGTGTTTGGGTTAGGTTTAGGTTTAGGGTTATCGTTATAGTTAGGGTTAGGTCTAGGATTAGTTTTAGTGTTAGGTTAGTGTTAGTTTAGGGTTAGTTTAGGGTTAGGGTAATGGTTATGGTTAGGGTTTGTGTTACAGTTAGAGTTAGGTTAGGATTAGGGTTAGTGTTAGGTTTAGTGTTAGTGTTAATATTAGGGATATTGTTAGTGTTAGGGTTCTGGTTTAGGGTTAGGGTTAGGGTTATGATTAGAGTTAGTGTTACTTTTAGTGTTAGGGTTAGGGTGAGTGTTAGGCTTAGGGTTAGGGATAGGGTTAAGGTTAGTGTTAGGTTTAGGTTTAGTGTTATGGTTAAGGTTAATGTTATGATTAGGATTAGGTTTAGGTTTTGGTTTAGGTTTACAATTAAGTTAGAGTTAGGGTTATGGTTACGTTTTGGATTAGTTTTGGGTTAGTGTTAGATTTAGGGGTTAGTGTAGGGTTAGAGTTAGGGTTAGTGATATGGTTAGGGTTCGTGTTATGATGAGGCTTAGGGTTAGTGTTAGGTTAGAGTTAGGTTTAGGGTTCTAGTAAGTGTTAGGGTTAGGTTTGGAGTTAGGTTTAGGGTTATGGTTAGGATCATGTTTAGGTTTAGGTTTAGGATTAAGGTTAGTGTTGGATTTCAAGTTACTTTAGGATTAGGGTTTGTGTTAGGGTTTGTTTTAGGGTTTGTGTTAGGATTAGGTTTAGTGTTAGTGTTAGGGTTAGGGCTAAGGTTAGTATTAGGGTTAGGCTTAGGTTTATGGTTAGGTTAAGGTTAGGGTTATTGTTAGGGCTAGGTCCAGGTAGTGTTTAGGTTTAGGGAAAGAGTTAGGGTTAGTGTTAATGATACGTTAGGGAGAGGGTTAGAGTTATGGTAAAGAATAGGGTTAGGATTAGGGTTAGGTTTAGAATTAGGTTTAGGGTTAGGGATAGTGTTATGGTTAGGATTAGGTTTAGTGTTAGTGTTAGGTTTAGGGTTAGGATAAGTGTTAAGTTAAGGTTCAGGGTAATGGTTATGGTTAGGGTTAGGCTTACAGTTAAAATTAGTGTTAGTGTAGGGTTAGGATTAGCGTTAGTATTAGGGTTAGGGATAGGATTTGTTTTAGGGTTATGGTTAGGATTATGTTTAAGATTCCGGTTATGGTTAGCATTAGGGTTAGGGTTAGGGTTAGGTTTAGGATTTGTGTTAGGGTTAAAATTAGGGTTAGTGTCAGCTTTAGATTTAAAGTTATGTTTAGGGTTATGGTTAGTGTTAGGGTTAGGGTTATAGTTAGGTTTAGGATTAGTGTTAATATTAGGGTTATGTTTAGGGTTACCTTATGGTTAGAATTAGGGTGAGGGTTAGAGTTAGGCTTAAGATTAGGGTTATTGTTAGGGTTAGCGGTAGGCTTAGAGTATGAGTTATTGTTAGGGTTGGGTTAGGGTTAGAGTTAAAGTTGGGGGGTGTTAGGTTTAGGGTTAGTGTTGCTCTTAGGTTTAGATTAGGGTTAGGGTTATGGTTTGTGTTAGGATTAGGATTATGGTTAGTGTTAGTGTTATGGTTATGGTTAGGGTAAAATTTGGTATAGGGTTTGGGTTAAGGTTAGAGTTAGTATTAGTTTTAGGGTTAGGGTTAGCTTTAGGGTTATGGTTTGTGTTGGGGTTACGGTTAGCGTTATGGTTAGGGTTATGATAATGTTTAGGAATAGAATTAGATTTAGGTTTCGGTTTCGGATTAGGTTAGGGTTTGTGTTAGTTTTAGGGTTATGTTAGGTTTAAGATTAGTTCTAGGGTTAGGGATAGAGTTTGGGTTAAATTAGGGTTAGGGTTAGATTTGTGGTTCATACTAGGATTAAGGTTAGGGTTCGTGTAAGGTTTAGGTTTAGGGTTACGGTTAGGGTTAGGGTTAGTGGTAGGGTTAGGTTTAGGGTTAGGGTTATATTTAGTGTTAGGATTAGGGTGAGGTTTAGTGTTAGTTTTAGGGTTGGAATTAGGGTTAATGTTAGGGTTACGTTAAGTGTTAGGGTTAAGACTAGTGTTAGGGTTAGGGTTAGTGTTTGGTTTACATTAGGGTTAGGGTTCAACTTATGGTTCATTTTAGGATTATGGCTAGAGTTTGTTTAAGGTTTAGGTTTAGGGTTGAAGTTAGGGTTAGTGTTAGGGTTAGGTTTAGGGTTAGGGTTATATTTAGTGTTAGGGTTAGGGTTAGGGTTAGTGTTAGGGTTAGGGTTAGGATTAGGGTTAGGATTAGTGTTACAGTTGGGATTAGGGTTAGGGTTAGGTTTAGTGTTGGGGTTAGGGTTAGTGTTAAGTTTAAGATTAGGGTTAGGGTGAGGCTTAGGGTTAGTGTCATGGTGACTGTTAGCTTTAGGGTTAGGATTAGGGTTGTGGTTAGGGTTAGGTTAAAGTTAGTATTTAGTTTAGGGTTAATGTTAGGGTTATGGTTAGGGTTAATGTTATGGAGAGGGTTAGTGTTATTGTTGTGTTTGGGTTAGGATTAGTGTTAGGGTTTGTATTAGGGATATGGTTAGATTTAATGTTAGGTTTTGGTTTAGGGTAAGGTTAGAGTTAGGTTTAGTGTTAGGGTTAATGTTAGTGTTATTTTAATGTTAGGGTTAGGGTTAGGTTTAGGGTAAGGGTTAGGTTTAGGATTATTTTAACTGTTAGTGTTAGGGTGATGGTGAAAGTTAGGTTAGTGTAAGGGTTAGGGTTAGAGTTAGGGTTAGTATTAGAGTTAGTGTTAGGTTTAGGGTTTAGTTTACAATTATTTTAGGGTTAGCATTAGTGATTGGTTTTGGGTTATAGTTAGGTTTAGGGTTAGTATTAGTGTTTGAATCAGGGTTAGTATTAGGTTTAGCATTAGGGTTAAGGAGTGGGTTAGGTTATGGTTTGGCTGAGAATAAGGGTTAGGGTTTGGTAAGGGTTAGGTTTAGGGTTAGGTTAGGTTTAGGGTTTTGGTTTGGATTAGGGATTAGGATTTGTGTTAGAATCCTAAAACTAACCCTAAACTTAACCCTAAGCCTAAATGTAACAAGTTTAGGGTTAGTTTTAGGATTACATTTAGGGTTATGTTTAGGGTTAGGGTTAGTGTGAGGGGCAGGGTTAGGTTTAGGTTTAGGGTTATTGTTACAGTTACAGGTAGGGATAGGGTTATGTTTAGGTAAGTTTTAGGTTTAGGGTTAGGGTTACAATTAGAATTAGGGTTAGGTTTAGTGTTAGGTTTTGGGTTAGTTGTGGGTTTAGGTTTAGCATTAGGTTTAGTGTTAGGGTTAGGGTTGCAGTTAGGATTAGGGTTATAGTGAGGCTTAGGGTTATTGTTAGGGTTAGTTTTAGCATTACATTTAGGGTTAGGGTTAGGGTTAGGTTTTCGGATAGGGTTAGTGTTAGATTTAGAGTTAGGTTTAGGGTTAGGGTTAGTGATAAGGTTAGCGTTGGAGTACGAGTTAGTGTGAGGTTTAGGGTTAGTGTAAGGTTTAGTGTTAGGTTTAGTGTTAGGTTGATGTAAGTGTTGGGGTTAAGTTTAGGGAGAATCTTTGGGTTAGTGTTAGGGGTTAGGGTTAGAGATAGTGTT
>NW_027288241.1:0-17500 GCF_047511675.1 Marmota flaviventris
GGAGAGGAATGTCACAGCCAGGGGGGGGTGCTCTTGAGTGTTTGTGCATT
The DNA here is from genome assembly GCF_047511675.1 of Marmota flaviventris. Lineage (NCBI taxonomy): Eukaryota > Metazoa > Chordata > Mammalia > Rodentia > Sciuridae > Marmota > Marmota flaviventris. The sequence continues at coordinate 51 of NW_027288241.1, forward strand.
TCTGTCCTTCCTTGCCCACCAACTCAACTCTCGCTCGCTCCCTCTCTCCTTCCCTCCTTCCTTTCTTTCACTTTTGCTTCACTGTTTCTTTCCTGCTGGTGCTGGTGCTGGTGGTGCTTCCTTTCGTTTACTTTTCTTTATTTTTGTTCTTGATTTTTTTTTTTTAATATTTGCTCCCCCTCCCCCGGCCTTTCTCTCTCTCTCTCTCTCTCTCTCTCTCTCTCTCCTCTTCCTGTTGCTGAAAGCTTGGCCCAATCCAATAAGGATGGCAAGGTCTTGAGACACAGGAAAAAAGGCTTATGGCAGCACTGGCAAAGCAAAAACACAGGGACTCTTCTGCACGTCAGCAACAACAGGAGGTTTTGTAGAGGAGATTCAAAGGCCACCTTGCACTTCTTCCTGGCCGCAGTTGTAATTCGGCTTCTTACTTTTGATAAGAGTCATTTCTGACATCCTCTGGTCTCCAAAGTCTATGTGACTTCAAGACTACGCTGGGCGTGGACTCAAGGACAGATAAGTCTGCCTAAAACAGGGAAGAAAGGTGATATGATTTCCACTGGATTGAATCCAGAAGTACCTAACCACCACCACGGAGTTACACCTCAATTTTTTTTTTTTTTTTTTTTTTTTTTTTTGAGAGGGAGTGTCCCTTGATTGCTCATGTTGGCTAACATCAAAGGAGACAACATCCTATCTCAGTCTGTGATAAACCCTGTGGTGGTGTTATCACATGGGGTGGGGGGGGTGGTGTCCTTCCCCTTCCCCTTCCCCTTCCCTCTCTCCTTTCTCTATTTGCTGGTTAAAGCTCAAGGTCTCTGGAGGTTGCCTGAGTACTCCCAGGACCTCACCTTCTCTGGTGAGTAGCTGAGGTGGTGGTTGCTGGACACGGTCCTACCATTCTGATCTTTCACTACTCTTACTGTTCTCTTCCAGGACTTTTGGATCGACTTCCTTCTTCCAAGGATGGTGGAATGATGACAAAGATGATTTGGGACACTTTTTTTTTTTTGGTGGTTGTTTTTCCTCCCGGATGGCTGTCAAACCTGCAGCAGCACACACATCCGTCCATCTCGAAGTGAAGAATCTCTAAAGGATCTTCAAGGAAAGCATGGACAAGGAGGATTCGGTCCCGGGAGACTCTTGACACGAGATGGGAAATCCCCCCCCCCCCCATTTCTTCTGGAAAGTACCTAATACCAATAAAGACAGGACAAAATGCAGCACAGGCTGGCTGGCTGGCTGAGGTTTATGTAGCGCCGAGTAGTTCTACAGGTAAAATTGGATCCCAGAGCAACTGTGCAGCTACTCAGGGTCCTTGCCTTCCCCAACTGTCCCCTATGGGACCGAAGCTGCTCCCTCCCCTAAGGCTTTCTCAGTCAGCTAATCCTCCACACTTAGGAGTGGTGAAGGTGGGACACACGTTTTAGGCTTGCTTGGCTTCTTCAGTCGGATCTCATCTTGCCACCGGGTCAGAAACACAAGCATATACACGAGAATGTGCATAGCGACGGGTTTCCACCCTGTGGAACTTGGGAGTCCACAGTGAGTGGTCTGTGGTCTGAAAAGGGCAGCCTCGTTAGTTGCAGTCACTGAACGCTAGGTGGCGCAAAGCTACCGTCATTTTGGAAGGCCTGCCTGAGTTCCATTTCCAGTTTAGATATAATCTATCTACATGTGTAGACATAGATAGATAGATAGAGAGACAGACAGACAGACTTAGATATGTATATCTATATCCATATAGAGATCACTAAGCTGCAAGCCGCCGCGTCATATCTTCCTCTCTTCCCTCAGCCTACTGAGTCCCTGGAAAGACAGATGGGCACGGGCCTCAGTGCGGTTGTTCCCCCGCCCCCCCTCCCCCATACAGTAAAGTCCCCCGGAAGCACTGGGGGGCGGGGAGGACATATCGCTTTCACCCCTGGTATCTGATCACTTTCCTTAGCCTTTAACATGCCCCACCTAGGAGATAGCTTCTGTGCCTCTGCCCGACCCTTGGAATTTGAACTATAATCCACACTTCCCCCATCCCACTCACTCCAATTCCCCAGCAGTAGTCCCTCCCAAGGCTGTCACCACTAGAGGTCCATAGTAAACACCTTCCCCCACCCCTGAGAGTTATGAGGGAGGGCCTGGATGAGGTTAAGAGAGAAACAAACAAAAACAAAACAGTGATGTTTCCTGTGTGTGTGTGTGTGTGTGTGTGTGTGTGTGTGTGTGTCTAGTGTGTACCGGTCTGCGCACAAAACCCAAACAGGATGAATTTGGGCCTGGGAGAAGGAGAGGGAGGCCCTTCCTGGGTTTACTTTCTGGGGAAGGGAAGAGACAAAGGAAAAAAGGTGAGGGTGTTGCCCAGCAATCAAGACCGTTTGTGGACCAATGCCCAAGGCCCTGGGTCTCTTCCCCAGCCTAGCATCACAAAAGAAACAAAAGTAGTGAACAAAGAGAGACTCAAACAACCAAAACAGGCAAGGCAATCTCATCTCAAAGTGCCCACGGGAAAGGAAAAAAAAAAAAAAATGAAGACTGCCAGACTGCCGTGCTGGGCTGGGATGGGCTGGGGTCCTTTATATCTCAGCGTTGGAGTGCTCGCCTAGCATATTCGAGGCCCTGGGTTCCATCCTCGGCTCCAGATAAAAAGAAACTAATAACATAAAGGCATTGTTTCCAACTAGGCCAAATAAATAAATAAATAAAATCAAGACACTAGAAGAGACCTTGCTCACACAGAAAAAAAAAAAAAAAAAGCGGGGGGGGGGGGCAGATCAAGATGGAAATCACTCTACCCTTGGCATCCAATAGACAAATAAGGCTCCCCATACTCATGTCAGGGTTTCCTTGGTGGGGATGGAACTAAAAACCAGCCCCTCACACAGGGGCTGGTTTCTGACTGGAGCCTGGAACTGGGGACTGAACACAGACACAGTTTACCACTGAGATAAACCAACATCCCCTCCCCTTTTTATACAGATATTTTTATACATTTTTGGTAAATCCATTGATTTATGAGTTGAACCCAGAAGCGCTCACTTGACCACTGACTGAGCCACATCCCCATATTCAATTTATCTATCTATCTATTCATTTGTTTTCTGGCTTGCTTGCTTGTTCTAGTTAAAGCTTGGTCCCAGGGTTTCAAAAACTGACTTCCAGACCACTCACGTAGAAAGGAATCAAGCCTTTATTAAAGCACAAGTAGTGGCGACTGAGCAGAAGAACATAAAGCTGTTCCCCTGGCCAGCCCCAAACAATTGCAAGGGTGCCCCTTATAAGCCTGAAACCTGCAAAAGGGACGTTTTGGGGGGAGGGGGCGTCTAGCTAATGCAAGCAAGCCATAGCCATGTTACAGAAGCGGGAGAGTGAAGTCAGGCGGAGGGACGCTCAGCCAATCACAATCAGCCTAGCCACTCCAGTGACAGAAGCATAGCCGCCCCCCCCCCCCCCCCCCCCGTTATGGGCTAGTTACAGAAACAATGTCCCATTTCCGTGTTCTTAAAGGTTTCTATAGCACAAGGAAAAGAACATCTTGCCCCAGTCATCACCCTTCTACTTGGCCTGGTTGTTTTACAGAATGGAGACATAAAACAAAACGGAGTCCCATTTGCTTTTACTATCACAACTTTTCTTTTGGAGACAGGGGTCTCGCGAGGTTACTTTCTCTCGCTATGAGCTTACAATCCTTCTCTCAAGCTCCTCCTGATCCTCTGGGGGGGGGGGGGAGGACAGACATGAACCCCCAACCCATGCCTGGCTAAAACTTGCATTTTAATTTTTTTCCCCTTTAATTTCTTGAGTTGTAGATGGATGGACACACTATCTTTACCCTATTTGCTTGTGTGCCCCTTTGTTTTGGGTTCTGTGGTGCTCAGGATCGAATCCGGCGCCCCACACGTCCCAGGCAAGTGGTCTACTACCGAGCTAAAACCCTAGCCCAAGCTTTGCATTCTAGAATGAATACATTTCCTTCAATGCTGAAGGAACACAGACATATTTATTGTACAACAAGCCCAGAGATCTTCACATCACATTGCCTAGAAGTCCTACGTACATTCATTGACCTTTGACTTTGGAAGCCACGTTCAGAATCTATGACTCTGGCCAGATAACTGCCACGATGTGGTTTTTGCTCACCAACAGTTGGACCTAGGTGAACAGCTTGGACTCAAGTGGACAAATACTCTTATGCGTTCAGAAAACAGTGCCACTCGCCTGGTACAGGAGTATTCTTTCAACAAACGATCACCAAACCCTTACTTACTCAATTAAAACTAACAGATGTGAAAACTGGTCATTAATGGCACAGATCTTTTTATTTATTTATTTATTTTTAAACTTTTTTTTTAGAGAGAGTGTGAGAGCGAGAGACAGAGAGAGAGAATTTTTAAATATTTATTTATTTATTTATTTATTTATTTATTTATTTAGTTAGTTAGTTAGTTTTCGGTGGACACAACATCTTTGTTAGTATGTGGTGCTGAGGATCAAACCCGGGCCGCACGCATGCCAGGTGAGCGGGCTACCACTTGAGCCGCATCCCCAGCCCCAAGCACAGATCTTTTTTTTCTTTTTTTTAAATCTGAATGTTACACCGAATGCGAATGCATATGTTAGAACTTCCACATGTGTCACTGACTATGGGATAAGTTTAGAGCTTCGATACAATACACGTTCTAATAAAAAGGGCACTAATTGGTGACCTCTCATGTAGGAAACCTATATGTCTTTAAGTGTACCGACTTTTGAAGAATAAAATAATCTCTCACACACAGCATACTACTCTAGTCCCCAGATGTGCACACATCTCCAGTGACAGACATGTGGGGTGATTCAGGAGAATCACAAGACTAACACAGCCTCAGCAACTTATGGAGCCCTGCGGTAATGAGAGAGAGAGAGAGAGAGAGAGAGAGAGAGAGAGAGAGAGAGAGAGAGAGAGAGAGGGGGGGGTAGGTGTTGGGGGGGGTGTTGCTCAGAGGCAAAGCATCTCAGAAGGAAGAGGGGGAATTTATTATAATAAGAAAACATAAGAACTGAACCTTTACAGCAACAAAACTCTGACGACTCTGCTGACACTCTGTTGTTCGAGGCCTAACAAGGTTATCAAACAGAAAAGTGATTTTCTGGATGGAAATTCTAAATATTTGTTAGCCAATGGGCAGATAACCGACCCTGAAAGTCAATATAGCCTTCACCTATGATTAGGGAGGGGGAGGGAAGGAAAAAGAGAAAGGAAAAAGGATATGGGTTTTAACATGAGCCTCAGTGGCTGAGCAGTGAGACTTATACTCAAAGCATATAAAGTGGACCCCTGTTACATTTTCTTTCTGACCCCCCCCCCACCTCCCCCCCCCCCCCAGTTCCTTGATTTGACAGTTGGGAGAAAATTTTTTTTAAAAAAGACAAAAAGGACAACAACAGCAACAGACAGAAACCACAGCCACCCTTACGAATTTCTGAATTTACATGAGTGAATTACTCTTCTTGATTCTCAGTAACATAGTTTATACTTTTCATGGTTTTTGGTTTGTTTGTTTGTATGTAGTTAAAAAAAATCAGAAGAAATTATTGTTATTCATTGCATATAGAGTGACCCATGTTAGCTCGATCTTATCTCTCAGTTGCAAAGAAGGGGGGGGGGGGCGAAAGGGGGGAGGGGTTGTTGTTGTTGTTGGTGGTGGTGGTGGTGGTGGCAAAAAGCAACCTGGAACCTGCTTTACCTAGGCTACTGGTTTGATAAAGTCTTCCTTACATGGATGTGTTGTAGGGACAAATGAGGCAAGGCACCGACCGAACAGAGCAGGAAAACGGTTTTATTTGGCTGCAGCCAAGTTCAGAGGACACGGCTGGCTTTTGCTGTAATGAATTAATCCCCTGAGTTCAGGTAGTTTCAGAGTTTTCTACCGAGCATGTAAGGGGAGGGGCTCAGAAACTCATGGTCAGCAGAAGTTCACATAAAAGCAGCTTTTTCTCTCACTGTTCTGGGCATGTTAACCCCTCGAGGACAACACCTGAGAAGGGGAGAGCTTCTTCTCCCCTGTCTAGTCTCCCCCTGCCAGCTGTTACCATGGAGTCCAGTTGGTAACTTCTTCTCGTATCTTAAACCTGTAGACATCTCTGTGAAGTCCAGCTCAAGGCCAGAGGCCTTGTTTGCACATTTCTTCAAAGTACTATTCTGGATATGTTTGTGAAAAACTAGTAAGGGGGAGTGCTGGTATCTTCTCGGCCAGTGGCCAAGTAAACAGGGCGACACGAAAATAGGAAGTTTATCCACCTTGAGTTCTTTGGCAGAGACTCTTCGGCTGCCTGACAGACCTAAAACCAGTCTGGGTGAAGATTTCTGAAGAGGCCCAGTTAAGACTTTTCAGTGGAGAAAGGGGGTGCCACTTCAGATGATGAATCATCGCAAAGACACATTGGACTGACCCAAACATATCACATATTTTAAGATTCTTCTCATTCACGGCAAAGAGTAAGCAGTTTTACCTAACAATAGTTTGGTTTCAAAAGGCTTTTTTTTTTTTTTTTTTTTTTTTTTTTTAAATCTAATCCCCCTGCTTTTCCCTTAGAGCTCTTCTCTTTTCTCTAGGAAAACTCTACTCTTAGTCAGAGGTCCAAATCTCCGTTCAAATGACACAGGAAAAAAAAAAGAAAATTCTCTCAAGCACCTGGCCCCCTCCTGCCCCAAACAAAAAAGTTCTGGGTGATCAATGAATTTAAGAGGCAGGAAGAATGGATCATTAACAGAAATGAACATAACCACAGTTACTACTTTCTAAGAATTGGAAAGAATTACCCAGGGCAGAGCTTCCAATTGAAACACTGTAATTATTAGAGAACAAACAAACAAAGAAACAAACAGACAGACAGACAAACAAAAACCCTGAAGTACAAGAGACTCTCCCCTTCTCTCTCTATAACTTACACACTCTCTCTCTCTCTCTCTCTCTCTCTCTCTCTCTCTCTCTCTCTCGCTTGATTTTCAGTTTCTCACTTAGTGGAGCACCCCTTTTCTTTAGGATCAATCTCCTCCTAGGTTTCTTTTTATACCAAAGGGGGGCAAGTTACACATGATCCAGGAGAAGGAGGCCAAAGCAATCAGATTACTAAGGAACATCAGGAGAGAGAAATTAAATGCTGGTGGACACATTGAACCAATGCTGTGAAACAAATGATATTCAAATTAACCTCTTAGTTTAGTTTTAAACCAATCGGTCAGCATAAATGCAGAGTTAGAGAGACAAACTGACCCTTAAAACAGATACGCGAAACCATACTGGAATTTGAAACAGGTTGGGAATTGTGAACAGCCTGGAGAGGCCACATTTTTCTTCCTTCAGGGGCAGTGGGAGAGACTTTGCACTGCCTTTTGTTATGTAAATTAGAACTGAGACCTGCCCCCAAGCAAGCCCGGTTTAGTGTAAGAATCTTACTTCCCCGCCCGTCCTGATAACTGGCACCCCATCCTGACAGAAAACAAATTTTCCCTTGCAGACAAAGTGGTAGGAACCCAAAGAGGCTGGAACCACCCCTCCCCCTCCCCCCCCCCCAAAGAAAAACCACAATGGCACCGAGAAGGAATAGTACAAGTACCTGCTCTCTCTAGGCTACTGATTTGATAAAGTTGACACTTTGTTGGGGGTATTTCAATCTCACCTTGACCCCTGACCTGCCCCTCTCAAGAGTTTGTGAAAGATGGATGCTGCTATTTCTCCCTGAGATTTGTGAATCTACAGGTTTATACTTTCTTTGGGTTTAATCCGGTTCTTGAAATGACTCCTGGCAGTGGCCAACATGCCCGACCTCCAGCTTACTTTTGTGTTGTTCAGAGAAGAGTTGTGGTGTGATTTCATCTTTTAGACTTTGTGGAGATTTGGTTTATGTTCCATTCTACGGTCAACTTTGGTAAACATTCCGTATTCGCTTTAAAAGAATGTCTGCTGTGTGGTGGTGGCCTTGCAGTGTTCTGAACATGCCCATTAGGTGTGGGTTGTTCGCGATGTAGTTCTGCTGTCCTTTGTTACTGATTATTTATTTATGGCCTAAGTCGTCAGCTGCTAAGGGATGAGTGTTCTCGCCTCTTTGCCATAATAGATTTATCCATCGTTTCTTTTAATTCTCTCTGGTTTTCATGTAGGTATTTATTTATTCATTCATCCATTTATTTATGTATTTATTTATTTTTCAGCTGTAGATGGACACAATATCTTTATTTTTATTTATTTATTTTTATGTGGTGCTGAGGATGGAACCCAGGGCCTCACGAATGCAAGGCAAGCACTCTACCACTGAGCTACAATCCCAACCCTCATGTAGGTATTTTGAGGTTATTGAAAGACTTGCACACTACCTTAAGATTGTTGAATGCTTCCTCAAACATCTGACTGTTTATCAATGTGCTATGTTCCTCCTACGCCTGGCAGTGATTGTCTTGTGTGTACCTTGAAGTCATACTGAAAATAAAATAAATAAGTGACTGGGTACAGTGGCCTATGCCTGTCATCCCAGACACGCTTCTCTCTCTCTCTCTCTCTCTCTCTCTCTCTCTCTCTCTCTCTCTCACACACACACACACACACACACACACACACACACACACACAGCCGAGGCAGGAGGATCGAGAGTTTAAAGCCACCCTCAGCAAAAGTGAGACACTAAGCAACTCAGTGAGACCCTGTCTCTAAGTAACATACTAGATAGGTAGGGCTAGGGGATGTGGCTCAGCAGTCAGTGAGTGCCACTGAGTTCAATCCCTGGTTACAGGCCTCCTCCAATAAATAAACAGATAAATAAATACATATGTTTATTTTGTTTATTTAGGTGATGATGATGATTTTAATGTGGTGCTGGGATTGAACCCTGTGCCTCATACGTACTTGGTAAGTGCTGTACCATTGAGCCACAACACCAGACTGACAACACCATGAAGTGCTCTTGCTCAGACTGTGGTCTCCTGTGTGGCTGGGGAGGGCAGGGGTTGGGTCCATTTAGGGCTGATAGATATTGGTTGCACTGCTACTTCTTAGATGAAACAGTGCGTAATATGTGCACACAGATAAAAATGAAGGTAGAGATGGCAAGCTTTCTCCAGCTTGATTTATCCCAGAGCATGTGGTGTTTCAGTCTAGGGCAACAGACCATGCTTTTTAGCCAAGGCAGCCTCACTTAGAGCCCTGTTACAGCTTCTTATTACCAAGTGCCTAAATGTAAAATTTGGCTCCGTGATATTGATAGATCAATAAAAATAAAAATACAACAACAACAACAACAAAAAAAAAAAAAAAAAAAAAAAAAAAAAAGAAAGAAATAAAAAGATAAAATGGCCAAACAGACAAAATAGAACTCCACAAGGAAGAATCCTTTTTCCTATTATGATTAGTATTCTTTTTTTTTTTTTTTTTTTTTTCTGTTTCGTAGTACGTTGTCGGTGGACAGCACACCTTCTTTCGATTTGTTCCTTTTTGTATGGCGTGCTAAGGCTCAAACTCTGTGCTAGGCCGGTCCTCTGCCACTGACCCAAAGACACAGACAGCCCCTAGACAAGAAAGGATTCTCAGAGGCTGGTCATCTTCCAATTTTTTTTTTTGTACTGAAAAAGCAGGAAACACAAAGCCCAAAGACAAGCAGATCAAATTCCCAAGCAACCGATTTCAAACTGATTTTTACATGTTTCCGTCAATTCCTACATAGTCTGGATGGATCCAACCGTGGCCTATCAGTCAGTCGGCCTGACTAATTGTGGCTTCACCGTGGTGGTTTCGGTTTTGAAGTCCCACACCGCCGGATTCTCTAGGGGTGCTGGGCAGACTGCCGGCGCCTCCTGCTGCTGCGGGGGACCCTGGCGCGGGGTGGGGGGGGGTGGGGGTGGGGGTGGGGTGGGCAGCTGGCGGGACGTGTCCAGGTGACTTTCTACGACCCCTGCTAAGCGGATCTCGCTGACACCGACCGAGGTTCCGCGTCCCTTCCGCCTGATTTTGTTGACGGTTTTCGAGCTCCCCCTGGTGGCCGCTTTTATAGGAGCGTCTTAATCCACTTCTGAGAAGTATCTGTTCAGGTCCTTGGCCCATGGATTGATTGGATTATTTGTTTGATTCTTTTTTTTTTTTTTTTTTTTTGGCTTTTTGTCCCCCCCCCCCCTCCCCCCGTTGTTGTTGTTGTTTCGCTCTGGGACAAGGGCCCACGCTTTTTAGCCAAGGCAACCGCTCTTAGAGCCCTGTTATAGCTTCTTATTACCAAGTGCCTAAACGTAAAATTTGGCTCTGTGACCCAATGGAAAATGACTTGCGGTTTAAGAAAATGCTCAAAAAACAACAAAAAACTCAGGTAAACAGATAGGTAAATAGACGGCCATTTGTAGCGGCGGTGGAGGCTGCGTTCCGCAGGCGCTGCGGAGAAGCTCAGAGGAGCCAGTCCCCCGGCCGCTACAGCCCCTGACCCCTGCGCTCAGTCGGCTTCTCTGCGCCTCGGGCGGCACCAAGTCAGCCCCGGGGCTTGCTGCCGCGCCCAGAGTCCTTCCTGGCAGCTCCCGGCGCTCGGGACCCCCGCCCGTCCGCACACGTCCCCGAAGCCGGGCCTAGGGCGGGCGGCGGAGGCTCGGTGCGGCTCGGCGCGGCACGGCCCGGCTGGGCTCCGCAGTTTTGAAGAAATCTATACGTTTCAAAGACAGATTCTCAGAGTAAAGGATCGTGATGAGTTTCCAATGATTTTAATTGGTAATAAAGCAGACCTGGATCATGAAAGACAGGTTACACAGGAGGAAGGACAGCAGTTAGCATGGCAACTTAAAGTAACATACATGGAGGCATCAGCAAAGATGAGGATGAATGTAGATCAAGCCTTTCATGAACTTGTCCGGGTTATAAGGAAATTTCAAGAGCAAGAATGTCCTCCTTCACCGGAACCAACTCGGAAAGAAAAAGACAAGAAAGGCTGCCATTGTGTCATTTTCTAAGAATCCCTTGAATTTTAGCTACCAACTCCCAGGAAAAGCCCTCATCTCCTCCTCCTCTCCTGATGGTTTACCTCATGTTGGTACCTTTCTAGCCTTAGACAAATGATCACCGTGTTAGCCTTAGACCAAGAAGCCGGCTAATCCTTTCCAGACCAATTTAAAGGAAACACTAAGGCTGCTTCAAAGATGATCTGATTCTTTCTAAATACATGTCTACATATACAGACATATTCTTCTTTTAAGGGCTTACATCTTAATAGGGATGAATCAGTTGTGCAACCTAAGCTGTTTGCTAAGCTGAAGTTTTAGGTTGTGAAATAATTTTTAACTTCTGGAATCATATTACCTACTGTTATTCTAACATCCACAGGAGGGTTGTTTTTTTTAATATGAATTTTTTGCCTATCTTTAAAGATTTTGATGTCAACCTTACATAACCTTAAATACACTGAACGGAGTTTACAAAATTGAGACATATCAGACCTTTCTTGATACTACAGCTTTTGTTTCCCAGTGGCCAAAATACCAAAATACCTATTGTATTTATGGATTAAAACCTGCTTCTCGGGGCTGGGGATGTGGCTCAAGTGGTAGCGCGCTCGCCTGGCATGCGTGCGGCCCGGGTTCCATCCTCAGCACCACATACAAAGATGTTGTGTCCGCCGAAAGCTAAAACATAAATATTAAAAAATTCTCTCTTTAAAAAAAAAAACAAAAAACTGCTTATCAAGCCTGTGATGACTCCTCCTCTTGAAGATGATAGTGTTCTATGTGGCCAAATATTTGGACTCATTCTGGACTTGGGCATCTCAATGTGTACTTGGTTTCTTAATTTAACTCTTTCACAGCCATGCTAAGGATAAGAATGAATGATTTCTGTCTGTCTTCCTTTTCAAGTATTTCAGGTTTAAGGCATTCCAAAAAAACTAAAGTTGTTTTTGTTTGCTGTCATATAAAACACGGAATTGAGCTTTCCAGAGTCACAGATGGTTAATGTTTTTGCTATGTACTTTTGTGCATTATTTTCTTATTGAACTATTCAACAAGTATTTTTATATGTTTGTAAGCAAATATGCTTCACAGCATACCTTGTGTATATGTAAAGATAAGTATTTAATTCTCACTGTTCACTTTTAACTGACAAAGAAAAAAAAAGTGGAAACCACAGAAACTGTGGTAGAACTTTTACTTGCTGGTCTGATCCTGGTTGTATCTATCTTTGGCCAGTTTTATCCCCATTCAAGAAACCTTCCCAATCGAATACAACTGGATGAGACTCTGAAATCATTTCAATATCCCCTGCTATATATTGACTGTTATATCAAGTATTAATTGTAAAACTTGTAATTGACAATCAGTATAACTGTGGATGGCTTCTGATTTTGTTTTAATTCTGTGGATTCTGTTTAAGCAATTCAAAAGTATGTTCCTGATTGTGAGATACTAAGTGGTATGGCAGAGTTGTCACTTTATTGAATGTGTACAACAGTCCCATGACCTTTATAGAGCATACCCTTGGATAGCTTCAGGTGCTGAAATTAAAGTTGATCTGTTTTCACAAGATGAAAAAAAAAATTGGTAAATAAAAACACAAATACAGATAAGAATTAATGGGCTGGGGATGAGGCTCAAGTGGTAACGCGCTCCCCTGGCATGCGCGGGGCGCTGGGTTCTATACTCAGCACCACATAAAATAAAATAAAGATGTTGTGCCCACTGAATACTGAAAAACAAACATTAAAAAATTCTCTCTCTCTCTCTCTCTCTCTCTCTCTCTCTCTCTCTCTCTCTCTCCCTCCCTCCCTCCCTCCCTCCCTCTCCTTCTTTTGTCTTTAAAAAAGAAAAATAAGTAAAAGTTAAAAAAGGGGCTGGGGATGTGGCTCAAGTGGCAGCGCACTCGCCTGGTTGCGTGCGGCCCGGGTTCGGTCCTCAGCGCCCCATACAAACGAAGATGTTGTGTCCACCGAAAACTAAAAAGTAAATATTAAAATTCTCTCTCACTCTCTCTTAAAAAAATAAAAAAAAATGTTTATATATGTATATAAAATGTGGCCAGACAAAATAGAACTCCACAAGGAAGAATCCTTTTTCCTATTATGGTCAGCATTCTTTTTTTTTCTTTTTTCTTTTTTAGAGTAGTTGTAGGTGGACAGCACGCCTTCTCTTGACTGTGTTCCTTTTTGTATGCCACGCTAAGGCTCAAACCCAGTGCCTCCTATGTGCTAGGCCGGCCCTCTGGCACTGAACCACAGACACAGACAGAGGAGGAAGGATTCTCAGAGGCTGTTCATCTTCCGGTTTTTTTTTTTTTGTTTTTTTTTTTGGGTACAGAAACAGGCGGAAACACCAAGCCCAAAGACCAGCAGATCAAATTCCCAAGCAACCGATTTCAACGGGTTTTTACACGTTTCTGTCAATTCCTCCATTCTGTGGATGGATCCGACCGTGGCCTAGCAATCTGCCCGTCTGATAGTGGCTTCACCGTGGTGGTTTCGGTTTTGAAGTCCCACACCGCCCGTGTCCCCGGCCGGATTCTCTAGGGGTGCTGGGCCGATCTGCCTGCGTCTCGCGCCCGCCGCTGTGGGGGGCCCTGGCGGGGCGACCCGGCTGGTGGGATGTGTCCGGGTGACTCTCTACGACCCCTGCGGAGCGGATCCCGCTGACGCCGCCCGAGGTTCCGCGTCCCTTCCGCCTGATTTGGTTGACGGTTGTCGAGCTCCACCTGGTGGCCGCTTTCATGGGAGCGTCTGATCCTCGGAAGTCGCCAAGGCGTGATATTCGGTGGCGGTGGCCGAGACAGAGATCCAGGAGTTGGGCGGCGCCAGCGGAACTGTCTCGGTCGCGCTGGGCTGGGCCGTTGTGGCCCGTTGGCGGTATACTGGACCGGCAGGCTTTGTGTGTGTGTCGGTTGTCTTCTCTCCCTGCTCGGTCCGGGCCGCGGGCGCCTCGGTGGCAGTCTGAGCGGTTCCTTCGCCGCCACGGGCTTCGCTTGGCCCCGTCTGGGTCGGTCGCCGGGACTCCTGTGTTATTTTTCTCCCGCTGCCTCTCCCTCTCCCTCTCTCTCTCACGGGTTTTGGCCGCGGGGCTGCGCCGGGCGGGCCAGAGGGGTGTGCTTGGCCGGCCTTGCCGCATTCCCTCTTTGGGGGCCCGCTGCCCGGGGCTTGTCCTGATGGCTATGCCCGGCGTCCTTCGGTGGTGGGTCGCCTTAGCGTGTTCCCCGGCCGCCCCCCGGTCCTGCTCGTTGGAGATGGTGGTCCCCGTCTCTTGTTTTCGCCTTCGTCCACGAGGGTCGACCAGTTGTCCCTAGGGGCTCTGGAGCTCGGTGATGGGCCCGATATCGCGGTGTGCTGACCGCGACTCTGTTCAGGGAAGGCGGCGGTGCTGAGTGAACTGTTCCCCGTTGCCCCGGTCGCGATTGTTTTGGCCCGAGTTGGCCGTTTTCTGCCATCGGGTAGGTGCTGACACGTTGTCCTCTGGCGCGTGCCGCCAGAGGGAGGGAGCTTGGGCCTCCGGGTGCGTGCCGGGCTCTGGGCTGATGGGGTGGCCCGGACCCGTTCCCTCTGGAGCTGCTTGCCTGGGCCTGCGTGCGACGGCTCTTTGGCGCACCTGGAGTGCCCTCGCGGTGGTGCCACCTCCGGCCGGCCGGTCTTCTGGCGCCGGGGGGCGGCGGGGGAGGTGGCGGGTGGTCCTTTACCGCCCGTGCGCTCCTCGCTGCGGGCACCGGGGGCGGTGTGACGACGCTCGTTTCCATGGCTCTGAGTCGCGCGTGTCAGGCGTTCCCCGTTCCGTGTCGTCGGCCGCTCTCCCTGGGGTGTGGGGCCGGTGAGGCCGTAGCAGGCTCCTCTTAGAAGCGGTCCTCGCCGGGTCTCCCCCTGCTCCCTGGGTCTCTCCCGCCCACCCTGCTGATCGATGTGGTGACTCTGCGCTCTCCTGGGCTGGACCAAAGCCGCGCCAGGCGAGGGACGGACATTCATGGTGAATGGGCCAGCTCTTCTCGTCCTGCCTGCGGGTCCCTCGCCTTGCCTCCCCGCCCGTTCGCGGTGCGGGGAAGGGCGGGGGTGCGGAATCCGGCCTCGACCTCGCTCCCGGGGTCCTTTGACGTAGCGGGTGCTTCTCGCTCGCCGCCCGCTCTGGGCGGCCAAGGGCCGTGTGTGGCCCTCCCCGCGCCGGGGAGGGCTGCCGCCGTGCTGCTTTGGCGCGACGGTGCGCCTCTGCTTCGGTGCTCCTGGGGCGCTCCGGGTCGTTTCCTGAGGTGCCTGAGGCTGAGCCGGTGTGTGCTGTTCCCGATCCCAGTGCCGCTGCCGCGGCCGGCCGCCGCCTCGCTGTCGGTCTCGCCCCGTCTGCGGGGGTTTCTGAGGCGAGTGCCCGAAAGGAAGAGCGTTGTTGCTTCGCTCGGGGGATCGAGGCGGTAAGCTCGGCAGCGTTGCGCGTTCCCTCTCCGGGGGGGAGCGGGTTGCGTTGTCGTCCCCAGTGCCGAGTGGCGTGGGGAGTGTCAGGCGAGCGGGCGCCCGGGCGCTCTTCCCCACCTCCGGTGGGGGAAAGGAGACGTCGCCCGGGCGTTTGAGCGATTGTGGCGGGACGCCGAGCTGGGGCCGGTCCGGTCCCCGAGGCGATGGGGCTTTGGGTGTCCCCGGCCGCGAACGCTCAAGAAGCCTTGTGCTTGCCCATACCGCAGATCCCCCTCGTTGTCTCGGTGGCCGGTTGGGAGAGGGGCTGGGTCGGGTGCCGCCCACCCTCAGTGAGGAACGTTTCTCTAGCGATCCGTGAAGGGCGTGCCTCGTGTGGGGTACCGGATTCCCCCATTGGCCGCCCCCTGCCTTGTGCGCTACGCTACCGTCGGTGGTGTGTGTAGGCGAGAGTCCCCCCCTTCCCGCCGTCTGGGAGGGCGGGGGTCCGCCGGCCCCCCGCGGGTGGGGGCCGAGCGCCTGCTCTTTGTGCCTACCGCGGCCCACGCCTCCCCCCTTCGAGTCGGGGGAGGGTTCCTGCTGGGCCTGGCCGGGCCCTCTGGCGCACGTGGGGCCACCGTGTGGGCCGCTGGTGCCTGCCGCGTGTGTGCGCGCGGTGGCGGTGGGGCTCTGTTCGCGCAGCCGGGGGTTGAGGGGCCCCGTCCCCCCTTCCCCCTCGCCCGCTGCGAGTGGCCCTCTGCCCGCTCCCGGTCCCGAGCCGGCGGGCGGCCTGCGTGCGTGTGCGCTGGCCTGGGGCGCGGCCGCCGCGGCCCCCCCTGGGAGCGTTCCGCGGGCGGCGTGGTGAGCGAGCGGACCCTGGGGGCCGTAGAGGCCCAGGTCGTGGGACTCGACCGGCACGAGGTGTGGCGTTGCATGCTGGCGTTTGGAGTCCAGGCGCGTCTCGTCGCGTGGAGGGCCACCCTGTGGTGGCGGGGCGGCGGGTCTCGTTGGGAGGCTCCGGGGCTGGGACCGGAGGCCGGGTTGGCGTCGCAGGCGGTGCGGGACCGCCCTCGCGTGTGGCGGTGGGACCCCGCTTGTTTTCCTGGCGGCCCGACTCTGTGCCCGAGGTCTTCTCCCCGGTTTCCTCTCCGCGTTTCTTTGCCCCTCGCTGCCTCCGGCGCGCCCTCCATCCCGGCGGGGTTGTGCCCCCCTCCTCGCCTCCGCCGAGCCTCCCCCCTGGCTGACTGGTCGCGGCCGCGCTGCCGCCCCCTCCCGGGCGTGTACCGGGTGTGGCGGTGGGCACGCTGGACGGGCGGTTGTCGCTGGGGATGCTCGTCACGGTGTGCGGGTTGAGGGTTCGGGGGCTCCGCGCCTCTTGCGGCGGCGGTGGGGCGGTGGGGCCCTGTCCCCCGCGGGGGCCCTCCCGGGAGGTTGGCTGATGCAGGGAACCCGGCCGGCGGCTCGTCCGGGGCCACGCGGGACCGCCCGTGCGCCTAGTGTGTGCGCTGGCGGTGATACACCGTGTGCCGCCCTGGGTTTGTCCGTCCGGTGCGGCCCGCGCGGCTCGGCCAGCTCTCTCCGGGCGGGGCTCCTCCGCGGGTGGGCAGGTGCCCGCTCCCGTTTCCTGCCGCCCTTCTGGCGCGCCGCTCCCCACGCTGGCTGCAGCCGCCGCCTCCTCGTGCTGCCGGGCCCGTCCCCGTCTGGTCTCTTCTGACCCTGGCCCGCCCGCTCTCTCGACCCTTCGCGAGTTCGCTCCCACGGGGGGGCCCGCCGCGGCCCCCGCCTCCTGGCCGCCACCGCCGCTTGTCCGCTGGCGACGGCGTCGTTGTGTGCCGGTGCTTGGGGGGGGGGACGACGGGTCCGCCACCCCCGCCCCCGCGGGGCGCCGGGCACCCGCACGGTGCCGCGTGAGGGTTGTGCCGCTCGGGTGCGTGTGTCCGGCCACGACCCGGTCCGGTCGCGAGGAGTCGCTCCCCGCTCGTGCCGCCGCGCCGTTCCCCGGGCGGGGCAGGGGAGGTGGGGAAGGGCATGGCCCCGAACCACTCGCGTCCCTGTCCCCGTCCGCGCGAGCGCGGCGGCCTGGGCCGCGGGGCGGCTCCGTGCCACCGTTGGGTTTG